>NC_056736.1:657320956-657583456 GCF_019279795.1 Protopterus annectens
CCTCAGCTATTTACCAGACAAGTGCAGATCGTCAGAGGCACACAGCGACAATACGAGGCAAGACTCTGGTCATTCTGCGTATATCTGGCCAGTTGAGTGGTATTGTATGGACCTGTGTAATACGCTGTTGTGTTCTGGCACAGCAGTAGCTCTGCATTAAAGACTGCAGTCGGAACGTGCTGGCAGACAATTGGGTTTCAGACTTCATAATCCAGACATTAATGCCATTGTGCTAACTGTTCTATCATATTTCTATGTTTCTAACAGCTATCTTTATCAATTGTCCCTGCTTTTGGACCTTTGTCTCACTTGTATTCACGGCTCTGTCCACATATCTAGCTCACAAAGGTTGACAGGTATGGTCAGTCACGCCTGCACACAGTAAGTATCCCTCACACTTGGTCAGGGTTATCCTGTTTACGTCAGTGTCTTCTTTACCCTTATGCCGTTTGCCACTATGCGAATGTGTGCAATATAGTCTCCCGCTTATTCGTGTCGGGACATGTGCATCACGGGAAGGTGTTTTATCCTGGATAGTAGGTTATGCATGACCACTTAGGTCTGGGCAGTGTCATGGACCTCTACTTCACGTTCTGACTTGTGTCCAGATATTTACAGGATTGGACATCTTATCGTCATACCCATTCTACTATTTACACAAGTTGGGTATCCCGTGAGGGATATCCCAACAATTGGACATGACCAATATCGAACATTCTTTTGGCTTTGAGAACGTGCAGGGGGTTTTACATGAAGGGGATACGTGGTTTGCAATCCTGACACTGCCTATGGTGACAATACCTACTACATATGCATAGGGGTCACTATGTGTAGCTGTGTCTGCAACGAACCAGTATGCCAAGTATGGCTGGATTTGGTGGACATTCTGCTATGGGGGTGGGTTGTCTGATGAGGAGGGTATGCTGGGTAGCCCATTATGCAGCCAGGTGTGTTGCATTTGTTATGGCCAGTTCCATCAGGACCAACCTGTGGGTATGTGACGGTGACATATCTATACATTTGGATCGCACATTTCCATATACATATGTTTGTGGGATTGTGTTCTACACTATGGCCTGTCTGCTTGTCTTGCAGCTGTTTCTCCATGTGTTTGTGTTTATGTCCACTTCACCCGCTGCCCCCTCCTATACCTCTGGTTCACCTTTTCTGCATATGACACAGTATCACCTTTGCAGATTTTACCATTACCCATCCACCCCTCACATGCACATTCCTCACATCCGATAGCTCACTACTTTGGTTGTTGGGCGATGACACGGCCAGAGTAGCACATTGACTACCCTACAGGTGTCAGGTACCTTTATGGTTGTGTGGACTACCCTGCCATGTTTGCTTTCCACGTGCTATACCTCATGCACATAGGTACGCGCCCATAACTCACTTTCATTACTTGGTTGTTATACCCGGGTACTACCCGTTCGGCTGTGTCACATACAAGTTCGGCTTCTATCGCTGACTTCCGGGTTTTGCAGACCTGTTGTACTCATTGGGGGATGGCACCTTTTCCTTTGTCCATGCTATTCCTTCCACATATCCGACTGTTGTGGACAATGCTTCCCCACAGTCTACGGTATTGTTTCCACCTTTTCAGTTGGCCACAGTGTAACATTTGCGGTGAACACAGCACACGCCGACACATACCCACAGTCAGTTCGGCAGTTAGAACTTACAACTCTTGCCTATATATAAGCTTTAGTCTTGTAGCATTTCGGTGGCTTATTCTTTTTCTTATGACATTTATGTAATATATGTGTGGAGAACAACTGTTTAATGCAACTATTACATGACATCTGAGGGATAATTATGTCCTATAATCTCTGCACATTTGCCATGTTTACGAGCTTGTGTCGCTCGCAAAGTGGGACAGGTGGTATTCTTAGTCGATGGTACGGATCATACTGTTCCTTTCAGCCTACGTGTCCTTATTGTTGTAGCTGTTTCTATGCTCCTGATTCGTTTACATGTGTATTCTATTCCCTATCACATTTGTTATGTGGGATACAGACATACCTTTTGTATGTGACTATTACATCCCTTGTGGGATATGATTCGGAAATACAATCACTACATATATCTACATTTCTCCTCATGTATTTTGTTGTGTACACATCTGCACAGCTGTGTACCCTCCCTCACATTATGGGTCAGCTGGTGGCCCTCTCCATTGGGCTGGACGTACCTCCTGACAGCGCCCTAACATATGATACATTTCACTTCCACATGGTATAGCTATCAACACTACGTTGGACTACGGGCACACGTTTTTTCTGTCATTTGTTCAAGGGTAGGGACCTGTTATTCCCTACCATGCATTTGTGTTTGCTTCTTCATTTTCTGTTTGCAGGGACTATCTTGCATGCTTTGTATACGTTTCAGTGTCCACGGACACTGATAGGTGCGATTATTACTGCAGGCGAAATATAATATTCAGCAGTTTAGGTTGCTTATCGACAGCCGACATTGACACGCCTCCCTCCGCAACTTCGTTACACCCCATGCACTCGCGCACATTTCCTATGCACGTGGCTGTGGTGGATGCACGCCTTCATTAATATGCATATGGCACTACTACTCCATATATACGCCGCACGGCCGGCGCAAGCCTTACGCCGGACTTGCGCCAAGCTTCATGAATTCGGGGGAAAGGTTCTTAAAAAACCTTAGCAAGTATATTTAAATATACATTTCACAATTTAGCTGCTCTCATTCTTAACATGTAATTAATTGAAATGTGGTCATTAAGACCAGGTTTCGATGTAGTGTCAAGTTTAAATTGCCAGAGGAGTTCCTTGTATTCTAATCTGTTTTCCCAGGCACCTCCTCTGCTATCATGTGGAACTACTTCCAAAATACCAAATATAATTTTTTTTAAAATCAACATAAGTTAATGAATGTCCGAATAAAGCATTTTCAGGTTGGCCTTTCTCACATCATACAGGTGCTCATAAATCTTTTTAGCAAGTTTTATTTAATTATTATAATATTTGCTTTTTGTTGTTTGTACTTGTATTTGTATTTGATCATGTCTTGGAGCTTATCTTCCCAGGCCTCTACTGAAAATGCACATATATCCAGTTAGACTAGCCCGGTCAACAAATGTAAAATAAAAAATAAAATAATGAATAAATAAATAAGTTTTCTCTCTGTCTTCCTTATGTAAAAAGAGAAACACTGGTTACAGATGGCTAAATATGCCAACCCTACTAAATTACAGTCCCCTTTCTTAAATATAATTGTTGTTCAACAAGTGTTATTCAAGGTAACCTGTTTTGTATCTACTATCTACTAGCAGTAGTTATTCCTGCTGCATTTAATAGCACCTGTTCTATAGGTTTGTGTGCAGTTCTCTAACACTTCCTTAATATTGTTGTGTACTTTATAAAGGAAGGTAGGTTTGTCCCCCAGCTGCTGGTAAAGTTCCTCAGCATTTTGTACAATAACCCAGTTCTGAGAAATTATGTTTTTTTACTTTATTACTTAAACCATCATAGTTAATAACCATCCCATGTTGAAAATTTTCCAAGCTAGGTTGTTTATTTAAACCTATCCCCTTTAACAAATCAGTTTTCGTAGAATACACTGAAATTTTGTTTCCCTATTCTCCACCACTTCCATTCTCAGTGACCTTAAAAGATTCAAGGGGTATCTTCTGTCTAAAAACATAGAGGGCATGTTGTCTAACTCTTTCTCAAAATGATCATCATCTGAGATAATTCTAGCAGCCCTGATAAACTGGCCCTTTACTAAGTTTTTCTTAGTGTGCATGGAGTGGCCACTATTACACTGGAGATAACAACTGGAAAAAGTCTCTTTCCTGTATATACTAGACGTTGGTACCCCATTATATACTGCAAGTTGGACATCCAAAAAATTAATAACGTGGATTTGTATTGTATGTAAATCTTAAAAAATCTGTGGTACTAGGCAAATAGTTTAGAAATACCTCTGTTTCAAGTGGGTCCCACCGCCATCCAGGTATCTACCATAGAAAGACCATAGTGGGGCGAATCTGGAGTTGAGCATAAACCTTTTCTCCTATGATGCCATAACTTAATTTATATTTTCTGTATATATTGCTGTAATCAAACAAACTAAATTCCTGCTTTTATGTATATATTCTGTATATGTTACTATATTTACTATCTAACACTGTTTCTGCTTCTGTACTAATTAATGTTTATATTTTTTCTGTATCTCGTTGGAGCTTTTCTCCCTGGGCCTCCACTGAAAATGGGCTCTTTTAGGCCCAGTGGACTTATCCCGGTAAACAAATGCAATAAAATAAAAATAAATAAATAATTTGGCAAAAATGGGGGTGCAAGCCACCCCCATTGCCACCCCACTAACTTATTTGTAGTATTTCCCCTCAAAGAACAGGAAATTATTACTCAACACCAAATAGATCAATTCTACCAAGAAATATGTCTCAGTCTTATCAAAAAGTTGGTGTTCTAAAAGCACTTCCTCAAAAAATTCCAATCCAATTTCATGGGGGATACATGAAAATAAATCTACCACATCTACAATCAAGGAGCATGTTTGCTCATTTAAAGAAATCTGGATTTAGTATAGTTAAAAAAATCCCAAGAGTCGTGTACAATACATGGGTTGTGGTTTAGTTACTTTATGTAATAGCAGTACTAACTAAGCATTTAGCTATCACTGTACTATTACTTAACTTTTGACAATACTCTTGTTAATATATTGTTTTCATCTTTTATTTTGCAGTCATTATTTTTGCAATCCCACTTAAATAATATACTACCTGGCATCTTTGGTAGCTAATCAGTCTGCATTCCCTTCTCAATGCAGCTCCATTTCAGTACTTCTCCACATGTGACAGCAAGAACAGCAGTGTAATAGCTTGTTTATTTCTGTAATAATAAGAACCCTTACCATTTCAGTTGCAGAGAATAAGAAATAGTTATTTGTAAATTACATTGCATGTGCGCTGGTTCAGACGCTATGGTTTAGGTTTCCCCTCCTCCCAAAGTTCATTATCCTGAACTGTATTTGATAAAAAAAATTTTATTCTTTAAATATTTACTGTTTCTTTATGTTTTAAAGGACTCACTTTAATAGTGTTTTGTGCACTAACCTGTGATAGTTCCATACAGAATTTTAGTTTGTAGATTGTTTTTCGTTTCTGGTGTCATCATTTCTACCTGTTCTGTTCAGCCTCTGGGCTCAATCCACTCCCCTCCCCTGCTCCCAAATCTCACCTGCCCCCACTACTCCCACATTTATCTTAAGCAAGCTACTCCCTTATCCTACACATCCAATCACATTTACTGACTTAATTGTTTCACTCACTTGACCTTTCTACCTCTTCCAATAAGATTCACAAACCACTCCCTGAAGCTACACATCCATCTACATTTCTTAAGTCTAACTTTCCACTCATTTGATCTTTATAGCTCACCTAACACAATTCACAAACATTTATACTTGTTTCATGTCAATTACACTTTAAACAGATACACATACTCGCACTTATCTATGCGTCCCATTCTTTCATTGCTCGCCTTTCTTATTCTTATCCTTCTATCATTAGTACCTGTTACTTCTTTATTTTACTCTACTTTCCTGATCACTATGCTTCTTACTTGCACTCCATTCCTAATCCTTCTTTTCTTTCTCACTAAGGTTATATCCTACCAACATCATCTTCTTGTATCCTATTCCTCTCCAACTATTTCTACCTCTTCACTACAACACAAAACCATAATCCAATGTCACATTTCTTCTAGCTTGTTCAATACCACCAATGTTCAATATTTTAAATACAAATATACTCCTAAACCCATTGAGCCCCTCTTTACTTTTAAACAAATGAAATGCATACTAAAATATCAGAACCTATTGATACAAATATTATCTGCATTTATGATCTGTGGCAATGTTCGCCCAAACCCAGGACCCAACATTATTCTACTACAACCAAGTATAGCACAACCAACAAATAATATTAATCTCTCCCAGTCAAAATCTGATCTTCTTCTGTTATATATAATTCTAAGAAGTTTGTCAAGTAAAATACATGAACTGCATGCATCTCTCTCCTTCTACTCTCCTCATATTGCCATCTTAACAGAAACATGCCTTAAACCTCAAATATACAATAGTGAGATGCTTCTACAAGGTTATGACATCCTTAGATAAGACAGGCTTAATTAAGAGGGATTGTGGTATAGCAATTCTGTATAAAAACTCAGTCAAACTTCATTACCTAGATCCACACTCACCAAGGTTCAGTAATACAGAGATATTGTTTTCTAGGCTGGAACTTAACCCCAATAAATTCATAGTCATAATAGCTATTTACATTCCCCCTGGCAATGATCCGACATTAACTGAGGACATTCTAAACTGGAAATCAGCTACTTTTTCCTAAGAAACCATTATCTTGGGTGACTTTAATCTTGGCTGGTCAAGCTGTTTATCTGAAACTCCTACACATTTCATTAATTTACATGGCTTCTCCCAGTTAATAAAATATCCAATTAGAGTAGATAAACATTCAAATAGACATTCAATGTTAGATTGGATCTTAACTAATAAACTTTCTTTTGCTACTCATTCAGATTAGTCTTCTTGATAGCTTAAGCAATCATTTACCTACTTATCTTCTTCATCAAAGTATACATCTTCCCAAAACCATAATATTCAAACAAATTATAAATAAAATAAATTTCTCTTCTCAAAATTTCATAGTAAGCTTAAAACACTGTAAGTGGTCCCTTCTTTCATTCTTCCCACTTGACAATGCAGTTGAATATTTTAATGATACATTCCTGAACATACTTAATAGTCAAGCACCACTAGAAATCATTAGTACCAAAGCAAAGTATGCCCCTTGGCTAACAAAAAAAAAAGTAGAGAGAAGGTTTGGACACATTACCATTCTAATAAAAACTCATCTACACTGAATATCTGTCACCAGCTTAGAAATGAGAAAACACACTATATAACAGCACAACAGAAATACCAAAACAACCCTAAAAAATTCTGGGAAAGTGCAAATCGACTATTACAACTAGGTCATTCAGTCACCCCATCTCCCTCTTCCGTAAACGTACATGATAAAATTGCAACCCAATTCAATATCTACTTTACCAGTTCCATCCTAAACCTTACCAAAACAAATAATACTACCCCACTAAAACTCCCAAGTGTACCTTAAAGTTCTACTGGATACTTTTCACTTAAAACAGTTTCACCAAGTCTTATAAGAAGATTGCTTAATAAACTAAAACCTACCACCCTTCCTTCAGATAAACTACCCGCTGACTACCTCAAGTTAGCAGCTGAAGCTATAAACTATCCAATATCAATACTAGTTAATCATTCCACTAAAGAAAGCTATGTACCCCAACTCTGGAAAACTTCCTATATATTACCTCTACACTAAGGGGGAACCAACATCAACATTTCTAATTACAGACCTATTGCATTTCTATCACCCCTATCTAAGATCTTAGAAAAATGTATACCTTCTCAGCTTATGAATTATCTTATCTCTAATAATCTTCTATCTAGGAATTTAGCAGCTTTGATGACATGCTGAAAGTTTAGACAAATACTGGCAATTAGTAAACAGGTAGATACATTTTTGTACCTGCGTACTGTACCAGACCTGAATTTTATTGCACTCTTTATCTGGACTCTACAGTTAGGATAAATATTTATGTGCAAGCGTGTGTGTGTGTGTGTGTGTGTGTGTGTGTGTGTGTGTGTGTGTGTGTGTGTGTGTGTGCATATTATATTATATAGGCTCATAGGTTCATAAGTGTGTACTAGGCTAATGGCCTTGGGGCCTTTACAAGCCTAGCCATAGGATTACCCTGGCATAGTGCCAACTGACCTTAGTTTCCAGTGCCTCTGTCGAGTAGAGCCATTGGTGTTATCCCTGGGGTGAATTTTCTGTTTCCCATCCACTCATCAAGATTTCTCTTGAAGAGGGTCAGCGAGGTACTCTGCTTGACATGTATGGGAAGTCTGTTTCATAGCATGGGCAGTCTCTGGGTTATGAACGTGTCCATCCAGCATGTTCTGTTAATTGTGGTAATGAGGTTGAGGTCTCTGGAGCATGTGGTGCGGAGGGATTGGGATTTCTTTAGATGTAGCATTTCTAACAAAGCTGGGTCAGACATGGCTTTGTAAGTCAAGCAGAGATCGCCTCTAAGTAGGTGATATGAGACAGAGAATAGTTGGAGTTTTTGAGTCTGTCCATATAGGACAAGTGTTTACGGCCTAGGATCCTCTTTGTGAGGTAATTTTGCAGCCTTTCCAGTTGTTGCAGGTATCTAGTGAGGTACATGCCAAATGGGGAATTGTACTCGATAATTGGCCTAATGAGGGAAGTGTAGAGGGAGGCAATGACCCCTTTCTTCCTGGATGCAAAACCCTTAGTAATGAGATGTGCCACATAGAAGGACTTTCTGACCACAGTGGCAATGTGGTGATCAAAAGAGAGGCTGCTGTCAGCCTGTGTTCCCAGATCTCTTATAACATCTTCTGTGTTCAGTGGACTACCATCAATGTGGTAATTCATGGTAACCGGGTTTTTCCCAAAGGGATGATGACACATTTTTTGGCATTGAGCTTAAGGCCATGGTTCTAACACCAGTCAGTGGTCTCTGTGAGGCCATTCTGTAAGATGTCAACATCACTTATGGAGTTAATAATAGCTCCCAACTTGTAATCTTCTGCAAACTTTGTCAGCCAGAGTCCCTTCATTTTGGCCTGGACTTCAGAGAAGTAGATACCAAACAGGAGAGGACCCAGGACCAAACCCTGTGGGACTCCACTTGTGACTAATTGGCAGTCTGACTTGGAGTCAGCTACTTTCACACTGTGGGTTCTATCTGTGAGCCAGTTTGCAACCCACCTAGTGATATAGGGGTTGATGCCAAGCTTAGTGAGTTTTTCTATGATTCCTGAGTGGGGAATGGTATCAAAAGCCTTGGCCAGATCAAGGTAGTCTGTATAAACCACCTTGCCTTCATCCACAACTCTGGTGACTGACTCAAAGAAGTCGACCAAGTTGAGCAGGCATGATCTACCCTTTACAAAACCAAACTGTGTGGGATACAGAGTTTGGAGATTCCCTATATCCTTATTTATTAGGTCCATGATGATGCGTTCCATAGCTTTGCATATCAGACTTGTCAGGCTAATAGGGCAATAGTTTCCAGGGTCTGTAGTCGCTCCTCCTTTGTGGAGAGGGATAACTGTAGCAGTGTGTCATTCGGTAGGGACAAAGCCTGAGGTGAGGCTGTGAATGAACAGAGCACACAGGTGAGGTGCCAGTTCACTCTGCAGTTTATATAGAACACAACCAGGGATATTGTCAGGTCCCATAGAAGCTGTATTCTTGGCCATGAACAGTGCTGTTTTAACTTGTGTAGCAGTAATACTGGGTGCCTGGCAATCTACTGGTATTGTGATTGGTCTTATGGGGGGGTAAAGTTGGCACTGAATCTGTCGGCCAGTATACTGGCAATATCTGTTGGCTCAGTATAGGAGGTACCATTGTGCTGTAGCTCAGAGTAAATCTGGGTATTGCCATGGAGATTCTTTACATAACTATAGAAGTCCTTGTGGTTGTCTTTACTATCTGCTGCAATTCTGTTTTCATACCTAGCTTTAGAGGACTTGATGAGGAATCTCAACTTTTTGTTGGGGCAGATAAGGGAATTTTTCCAGTCTTGGGACTTCACCTTATTCCACATCAGTTTCCTTCTTCTGTTGTAGAGTTTGTTTATGGCAGGGGACCACCAGATTGGCTTCCTTTTTTTGGAGGAGAGTGTCTTGGTTCTATTCTTATTGCGAGATCCATGCATTTGTGTTCATGTTCGTACAGTGCATTGGTGTATGATTCTGCATTCATGCAACTATTCTCAATTTGCATGGGTGCAGTAAAGTTACCCACCTCTGTTTTTACGATCCCAAAGTTAGCTTTGGAGAAGTTTTTCATGGTGGTTACCTTTGCTGGGGGGAGGGAGGGATGTGGTTTTCCAAGGTGATTAGTTTGTGGTCGGATCTAACCAGGGAGGAGCTGACTATTGGTGTAGAGCAATGGTCACTCATGTTAATAATGACCAGGTCAAGGATGTGCTACTTCTAGTGGGGGTAAGAATGAGCTGGTCCAGGGCATTGGAATTAATGAACTCCAAGAAACGTTGGGCAAGTGTATTGGTACATGAGTAGTTTACCTAGTTAATGGATGGGTAGTTGAAGTCGCCTAGCAAGAGAGTGTTAGGTTGGACCCTAATATTCTCCAGGGTACTTAGGAACGTGGAGTGTGAGTCTTGGGACATGATTGGGGACCTATAGCAGGCTATGACCTGAATCGCTATCTTACCCAATGTTAACTGCACCTGAAGTATCTCTAATGTGTTATGTTGGGCTACCAGTCTGGAGCTGTGCACATCCTTTATGAATATGGAGACACCACCGCCTTTGGAGCTTCGATCTAAGTTCTGGGACCTAAAGGTGTGGAATGAGTTATAGCCTGGTAGTGCAGGGGTACTTTCTGCTTCCTTGAACCAGGTCTCTGTTACAGCACAAATGTCGATGTTCTCCATTTTAAGGAGTGCCTCGAGTGAGTGCATTTTGAGATTTTAGACTTCTAGCATTGAGCAACATGACCCTTAGATTGCATTTGTTTGTAGCTGTTATGGTGGTAATTTGGTCTTTGGAACACTGCCTAAAAAAGGCACTATAGGAGTGGCAAGAGCCTTGGCCAGTATCCGGAAGCCCAGGAGTGACAGGTGTAGGCCATCTCTGGTAAAGCATTGAGGTCTGTCAATCATATCATCCCAGGCAGACAGATACTGGATTCCCTTAGAATGACACCAGAAATTTAGCCAATTGTTAAAATCAATCATTTTCTGCTTGTACTGTGGTATCATTCTGGGTGATGGTAGGATGCTGCTCAGGGCTAGGGTCATACCCACCTGGGCTACATAATCCGAGAGCTCCTCCATGTCTCTTTTCATGTAGTCCATGGAGGTACATCTCAGGGCATTTACACCCACATGTACAATGACAGAAGACCAAAGTGCATGCGTTATGTGTCGGATCCTGGCACCTGACAGGCAGCTGACTGTTACTTTCTCCTTATTCAGCCTAGTGAGTGGGACATCAGTGTGCCTCACTATCGAGTCACCTATGACTAGTGTGTTGGGGATGCTGTTTTGTCTTAGGGGCTTGAGTGGCACACTGTTTAGGAGATTTATGCGTCGTGTGATTAGTGTTGTGTTGTGGTGGTTGAGTGCATTTCTGCTTTGGA
This sequence comes from Protopterus annectens, assembly GCF_019279795.1. Lineage (NCBI taxonomy): Eukaryota > Metazoa > Chordata > Ceratodontiformes > Protopteridae > Protopterus > Protopterus annectens. The sequence goes on from NC_056736.1 coordinate 657,332,274, forward strand.
GGGCTCTGCTGTGAGAGCCTCGGCGAAGGTGGGTGTGTGGTTTGTGTTTTTATGTGAAGGCAGTGCTGGTGTGTGTTCCGGAGGGCTATGTATTCCATGTGGTGTGGTGCAAGTGTTGACCTTCTCCTCTTGACCAGCTAGTCCAGTCTTGGCTGCAGAGTGCGTGGCTTCCACTGAACCTGTCCATCCAGCATGTTCTGTTAATTGTGGTAATGAGGTTGAGGTCTCTGGAGCATGTGATGTGGAGGGATTGGGATTTCTTTAGATGTAGCATTTCTAACAAAGCTGGGTCAGACATTGCTTTGTAAGTCAAGCAGAGATCGCCTCTAAGTAGATGATATGACACAGAGAATAGTTGGAGTTTTTTGAGTCTGTCCATATAGGACAAGTGTTTAAGGCCTAGGATCCTCTTTGTGAGGTAATTTTGCAGCCTTTCCAGTTGTTGCAGGTATCTAGTGAGGTACATGCCAAATGGGGCATTGTACTCAATGACTGGCCTAATGAGAGAAGAGTAGAGGGAGACAATGACCTCTTTCTTCCGGGATGCAAAACCCTTAGTAATGAGATGTGCCACACAGAAGGACCTTCTGGCCACAGTGGCAATGTGGTGGCCAGTAGAGAGGTTGCTGTCAACTTGTGTTCCCAGATCTCTTATAATGCCTTCTGCATTCAGTGGACTACCATCAATGTGGTAATTCATGGTAACTGGGTTTTTCCCAAAGGGGATGACGACACATATTTTTGTATGTACATATACATATACATACAAACACACATACATACATATGTACTGAATAGTATGACAAGCTGTATTGGAAAATGAAGTTTTAAGGCACTGTAAATGTGAAAAATATACATAGTTTCTATTGATGTTAAAGAACACATTTAAAAATGAACAGGAACAATAGAAAGGTTTAGAGTGTTCACTGTAAGTTAGAGGAAATAAAATGGGGGGATTTGAACTTATAGGAAATGATGAAGGGAAAAAGAAACATGGAGGCTTATGATTTGGTGTTGATAACGGGTGATCTGAAGACACATATTGGGACAGACAGAACAAGATATGAGGACTGCCTGGGGCCACATGGGTGGGGCAACAGGAATAAAGAAGTAGAGGCCATTCTAAGCTTCTGTCTGGCAAATGGTTTGATGGTGGCCAACACGTGGTTCAGCAAGAGACAGTCAAAACATCATGTAATAGAGTGACCAATATCAGTGGCGGCTGGTGATTTCAAATCAAAGGGGGGCTGCAGGAGATAACTGAATGGGTGGGGTCAATGGGAAGGGGTGCGGACAACTAGAAAGGGGAGGAGCTATGCTCAAAACCACAAAAACTAAACTTTAATTAAATATGCTGCCCTGGGTGCCAAACCCTCATTATGAGAGTCCAATCAAGACAAATGAAGTGTAAAAGAATAAAAATATTTCAATGCATTGGCTGCTTGACAGCTTACTTAATATCTAGATGGAAACAAAAAGGCTGTGAAGCATAAAAAAATAAATTACTTTTTAAATACATTACTGGAATGCCAGTCAAAATCAAGTATAAGAAAAACATGCAGCACTGAGCTCAAACCGCTTCTCCTTGCACTGCAGTACAATTTATAGTCAGCTTTATTAAAGTACCAAGTAACATGCTGAAAGTAGCAATCTCTGTGATGCCCCCACTTGTAAAAATGTTTATCCAAAAAAGACCTGCTGCCTGACAACTATCTACTTGTTTCATGGGGAAAACATGATCAAAGTAAAAAAAATGAAAAGCAAACAAGCTCAAGATACATTGCTTAAAGGATTACTGTACAGGTTATGGACCACACACGAATGACATTCTGTTTAGTTTATGGATAAAGCCCTCAGAGATCACTGGAAGTCTCCAACAAGTGTAATGAGCTTCTTAAAATAATGTAATCCTGTCCTTTATTACAAATACTGTCATATGCAGTTCAATACCCAATGCTTATACATTATCTAGTTAAGTATTCTCTGCATGGCAACAACAAAAGGCTTCAGTGTTGGCAATTCTTTAACAATATGCTTATTAAAGCTTACTTGCATGTTATGATCTCAGACAAGCTTACCTGATGGTCATTAAAGCATTGCTACTTAACACACAGAGCAACAGGCACTTTGAGTAATAAGCATAAATCAACTGTACACATATATGACAGAAACCAGACCATTCTGCAAAATCAAGAACAGATGAAAAGCCACTGTAGTACTTGTGTCTACCTTGGATGGGGGGATACCCTGCACATTTACACTGCACAAATGCTCCTTGCCTTGCTTGGACACATCCAGAGTCACTACATGGGGGAGTGGGGTGCAACAAGTATGCCACAATTTGAAATGTCTCTGGCTGACTGATGGCCCCGACACATTTGTCATACCTCACCATCAGAGCAAAGCCATACATAGAAGTGGGACAAAGGCCCAAAAATAAGGACAATTTTTAAATATTGCTCTTATAAACTTAGAAAGATAATAGAATAGTAGGTCTTGCATTAGTATGAATTTTCTGAAGGATATGAAATCTGAAACTCAAATGTCTGTCATTATTTTCTAACTTCAGTCTTTAATGATTTACCACTAATTTGCCAAAAAAACAATTTTATGAAAAATGGACCAAAAATGTGATGCAAAAATATAAAATAGCCACACAATACAGCTGGGAACCTGCCAAAGAAGGGACATTTTTTTTATAATAGTACTGCTAACTCCAGCAGCTGACAAAATAAAAGAATCTACATGCATTTCTGAAATAAAAGTAATCTATAACTCTGATTATTACAGTTATTTCTAAATTGTAAACCCTTCATGTTTTCTTCCAAAATTGCTATTTTGCGGAGGGATTATTAGGGGAAGAGCAACATTTTGAGCCAAATTCGGGGACAGTTGAGAGGTTTGGCTATGCCTAATTCTATAAAGCAATTTATTTGTATGTACCTCTCAACCTGTTAATGCAATAAATCTGGACAAGGCCAAATATATTGGGGGGAACATAAACAGTACTAAAAATTGCTCTTGTATAAACTGAGACAGTTGCTAGAAAAGGTCTTACTTCAGCATGCATTTTTCTGAAGGTTATGAAGTCTGAAACTCAGTGTCATTAGTGACTTAATTCCTAAATTATTTTCCAGAAAACCACAAATATTATGAGGAACAAACCAAAAATAAGAAGCAAAAATCTATTCATTCTGTGAAAATCTGGACATTTGGGAGGTATAGTTCAGCTGGGGCTGTCTGAGTTTGCCGTCTTCCCCCTCACAAAATCATGGTCGAATGGAGCCCTCCCCCCTGCAGCCATTCCAATGATCCATTACTTGGCTATATCACTCCATTTACCATAAACACTAATGTGCATACTGCTTTACTTCTATGATGATCTGGATTTCATTTGAAAAGTTTTATTTTGCATTTTACAGCACAAACACTAAGACATCTGCTAAACAAAGCAATGCAGCCTCAATGAAAACAGGCTTAACATTAAAAACTTCTCTGCCCTTGAAACGCACATTCAATGAAACAGCATTGAAACCCACATTCAAAGAAAATACATTTTGCCAGTGGCAGATAAAGATTAACTTTGGGCTGTTTTCAAATCATAGGCCCCTTGCACATGAAACATACATGTGCTCTTTGATACACCTTCCTGATTCTACTAAATTATATTCCTTGTACAAAACGGCATTTTAAATTTATTGTTTTGAACATTTTTCCAGTAAACAATTAAACAAAATGCATGCACCAATGACAAAACTACCCAATTCAGAACATTTCCATCTTAAAAGTCTACTCTACCTTCTACAGTCCACCAGTATCAGTAAATATGCACAATCTCTGAAGCAGTAAAAGTCATCTAAATAATTCCACATTAAAGAAATCTGTAACAATGAAGCGGTTGCTGCTAGCAAACAACTTTATATGTCACTGTTTATTCATCTGCAAATAAAGTGCCTGTTGCCCTTGAGGAATAAATTGCCTATGTTGCATGCATTAAAAAACAAAATAAGCTAGCAATATCGCAATAGGGACTGTATGGCAAACTGATAACAGGTTCATAGTTACTACTCTAGGTATCTTTGCCAAAAAAGACTGCAGCATCCACCCACTTTACAACACAGTACAGTATTAGCAAAGCATCTATCTATTGTGGGAGTAGAACCCACAGCCTTCTGCATCAAAAGCAAGTACACTACCTGTTGTGCTATTAATGCAATCAGACTCAGAATAAGCAGCACTAAAGTTTTGTTCCCCTGCAGCTCTCAGCTCCTTGTAAAATCTACTCGACACGCAGTTGTATCTCTGAACTTTGCAGCACAAGAAATCTGGAAAAAGCCGAAATTTATTGGTGGGGGGACAACCAGGGACACGTTTTAAACATTGCTTGTATAATGTTGGAAAGTTGCTAGAATAAAATGCTGTGTTACCACCATACATTTCACTGCCATGTCTTTAACCCAGGGGACCCTGTGCAAAACAGTCAGAGAAACATACCACTATGCCAAATCAGCTGTTTTGTAAAAGAGAGGAAGATAAACTTAAATGGCTACTATTTAGTGAATTCAGTTCTCAGCATAGCTGTCAACCTCTTGGCCCAAAGCACCTGAACAAAGCCAATAATGGGGGGAATACAGCCCCCAAACATTCAGTGAATTCAGATCTCACTATAGCTCTCAACCTCTTAGCAAAAAACATGTGGACAAAGCCAGTAATGGGGAGGGAATACAGCCCCCAAACATTCAATGAATACAGTTCTCACCATAGATAACTCTCAGCCTTAGCACAAATACCTGGACAAAGCCAATAATGGGGAAATACAGTCCCAAAAATAGGGACAAATTTCAAATATCCATGTTATAAACTTAGACAACTGCTAGAACAATTTTGTGTTACCATGTACTTTCTGAAGAATATGAACTCTGAAATTCAAATGCCTATTTTTTAAACTTTTAATCTGACTTGGAACAAAAGACAATTTTCAGCAGAGCAGAGAGAAATGCCAATCACATCTTTGCAAGATGAGAGAACATGCAGACACCACACAGAAGGCACCCCCGCCAAGAATCAAACCAGGAAACCTGTAGCTGTTAGGCAACAATGCTACCAGTGCACAACAGACTTTGCAAAGCAAAATGTAGATACAGAAACCACAGATTTTATGAGGAACAGAACAAATATGAGGCAAAAATCTGCAAGTTTTTTTAGAAATGGTGGTGGATAGGGAATTCAGGTCCTTGCCACCTGCGTACAGGGTTCAAGCCTGAGTATCTCTATCCACCACCATTTGCTCTCTCTAGCCACCAGTATATAGTAACTGGGGCATTTTACACACACACACACACACACACACACACACACACACACACACACACACACACACACACACACACACACACCCTACAACACAATCCTCCAGCCAGCGACCAAGCAGCAAAATGACCTACAATACAATCCTCCAGCCAGCGACCAAGCAGCAAAATGACCTACAATCCTCCAGCCAGCAACCAAGCAGCAAAACGACCTACAATACAATCCTCCAGCCAGCAACACACACTCACTTACCTGATGTATGTCTGACCAAGCGGCAAAACCACCCGAGCAATCCAGCGACCTGAAGCAGCAAAATCCAAAACCTGCTACACCTATCTCCTGAATGAGCCTGCACAATGAAAGTCCCGCGAGAGCAACTCACCTCTCTCAGCCCTGATTGGATCTGCCTGCAGCTGAAGCAGTCCGGACCTCCTCTTCTGTGTGGTCGTCCCCGCACTGATTCCTGGGTGCATTTGCAGCAATGATTGCTGGGTACCTGTGTTTCTCTATCCAGACTGCAGTCTAGACTCCTGTTTTTTTTTTCTGTTTGTTTTTTAGTTTTACAGATTTTTTTTCTTTTTTTTTTCTAGGTGGGAGAGCTGCAGTCCGGCAGTCCGATATCACGAGCCACCCCTGACCAATATGCAACTCAGGTATACTTCCTCCTAGTAAGGAAAGAGCACTGGGGTAGAATCAGTGATTGCAACATCATCCCCAGTGAAAGAGTCAGCCCATAACATAAACTAGTTGCCGTAATCAGCTGAAAATAGTGGTTAGAGAAGTCACTGTGGTCAACAGAGACTAGGCTGAAGACCTGGAAGTTAAATGGGGAGAAAGCATGGGAATTCAAGTAATTACTCGTGGCTGTAGCACCTCAGGAAGAAAAGAAAAGAGGTAGAGTTTAAGAAGGAAAAATTGCAATACCTCAAAACAGCATGTGTGAGGGTTATTGAACAGATATGTGGCTGAGCCAGGTATGGAAGCAAGGTACCTAAGAAAAGTTGGTGATGGAATACAGAAGCCCAAGAAGTCATCAAATGAAAGAAGGAGTGCAGGAAAAAGTGGGAGATAGAAAAGATGGACCAGGCTAGGAAGGTATATAGGTTGGCTAACAAAGAGGTTAAGACACAAGTTGCAATAGCAAAAAACAAAGCATCAGGGGCACTCTATCATCTTCTGGAAAGAGATTCAATAAATGGCACAAAGAAACTCAGGTTGCAAAGCAAAGACATAAAGATAAGGAAGATAGTCAGACACCTTTCATAATGGATGCAAGCAACAACCTGCTCACTAGCCCACAGGATATCAGTGGCAGAGTGAAGAAAACCTCTCAGACGCTGTTCTACCCCAGACACAGCCTACACTGAAAGAAGAGGAGGAGCCCACCATAGAAGATGTAAGAACAGCACTAAGGAAAATGAAGTCAGGGAAAGCAGCAGGCTCAGATGAGGTCACAGCAGATATGATTAAGATGTTGGGTGAGATTGAGGAGAAATGGCTGAGGGTACTCATAGCAGTATGGAGAGAAAAGCATATCCTAGATGACTGGAGAATAAGTATACTAGTGCCAATGTACAAGAACAAAGTGGGCATTCACAACTGTGGGTAGTATAGAGGTATCAAACTCCTATCACACTGAATGGAAGCCCTGGAGAGGGTGATTGATAAGTGAATACAAAGAGTAGTAGAAAGTAAAATGGAAGATGAGGGGTTCAGATTCAGATCAGGGTGCAGCACTACTGACCTAATGTTTGCAGTGAGGTAGATGGTTCAGAAGAAGCTAGAGAAGAGGAAAGAGTCCAATCAGGCATTCTTAGACTTGGAGGAAGTATATGACAATGTCCCAAGAAAATTGATTTGGACACTCTTGCGATGGTTTGAAGTCTGAGAAACATTAGTAGAACTGGTGCAGGCTATGTACAAAGACCCAGTGATGCAAGTACGAACAATGTTTTGACTCACAGAGGGGTTCCCAGTGGAAGTGGGTGTGCATCAGGGTTCAGCTCTGAGCTCACTTCTGTTTATATTGGTGGTGGACTACATAAGCAAAAAGGTCAGAGTAGACAGGTCAGCAAAGGTACTGTGATGTGGCATTACAGGCAGACTGAGCAAGAACTTCAGCAAAGGACAGAGGATTGGAATGCAAAATTGAAGGCACATGTGTTGAAACTGAGCACATATAAGACAGTAGTAATGTCAGCAAATGGCACAAACCAGAAGAAGCTGAAAATTGAGATAGAAGGGAAAGTATTGAACAGGTAAACAACTTCAGGTATTTGGGATGGGTAGTTGATGAGAAGGGAAGTCTGAATGAGGGTCAAAGCTAGAATCAGAGAGGCTGCAGCCATCTGGAACAGAGTGTCAGTGGTAGTGTATGACAGAAGAATGCCAAAGAAGCTTAAAAGTAAGGTGTACAAGCAGGTTTAAGCAAGTTTAATACCTTGACTAGATTTTGACAAACAGACCAGCCCTAATCCATCATTCATGCTGTCTTCCAGACAGTTAGAGTGATCATTTCCCAAATTCATAATAAGACACCAACCAGATCTGGAGAAACCTATAATCTAGTAGCTAATCAGAAACCAAAAGACTTTCATGCCCTCCAACTTTATTGTTACTTTAAAATGTTGCAACTGGAACCTTCTCAAACATCTAAACCTAGACAAAGCTGTAGAGCACTTTAACTCTACATTCTTAGACATCTTAAATTCACAAGCCCCACCCAGGACCATCTGAGTAAAATCCAACTATGCTCCTTGGATGAGCAAAGAGACCAGATCTCTACTAAGAACCAGGGATAAAGCTTGGGCAAATTGGCACAATACAAGAACCCATGCCTTGAAGCAGACATACCTAGAACTAAGGAACAAATCTAAAGAAAATGGGCAAACAAGACAAAATTAAATACTATCATAATATACAGAACAAACATCAAAATGATTCCAAAAAATTCTGGTCAGCTATAAACAAAATTTTCCACCCAGGAAAATCTAGTACCCCAACCCCTACAACTGCAGGCACTACAGAAAATGCAGCAACCAAATTCAACAAATACTTCACAGAATCCATTCTGAACCTATATAATTCTCAGATGAACCTTTCAAAATTCCTAGTAACAAAAACTGCTTTAGTTTTTAACCTGTCTCTGTTAATCCAAAACGGAAAACTGCTCAAAAAACTTAATCCAACTACACTGGCTGTGGATAAACTTCCAGCAGAATTTCTGAAAATTGCTGCTGAAGCAATTGCTTATCCTGTTGCTATACTCATTAACCACTCCATCACTGAAAAATATGTCCCTAAACTCTGGAAGATCTCCCATATTATTCCACTCCGTAAAGGCGGCAACTCCAAAGAACTGACCAACTATCATCCTATTGCTATACACTCTCACCTCTCCAAAATCCTAGAAAGGTGCATACACATACAAATCATGGAGTACTTAAACACTCATCAACTTCTCTCACATACACAACATAGTTTCAGGCCAAATCACAGCACTACTACTGTTCATATGACTTTCACTCCCTCAGTAAATCTTCATAGAAACATATGTAAATATGTATCTAATATCTTACTAGATCTTTCCAAGGCCTTTGACATGGTCATTTACCTTAAACTCATAACAGTCCTTTCAGAACTAAATCTTAGTGAGTCCTTGATTACCTGGTTTCAGAGTTACCTAGCAGGGAGACAACAAGCAGTTCAAAAGCAACAAGAACTCTCGCCCTTACTCCCTGTAATACTAGGGGTTCCCCAGGGCTCAATTCGTGGACCTTTACTGTTCTCCATCTTCACCAATAACCTCCGTACTGCCAAGCTACATGCATCGGTTATCCAATGTGCAGATGACTCTACATTAATCTGTGCTTCCTCTTCCCTCCAAGAACACATTCACTAAAATCTCTGTAGAAACATGGCTTACTAACTCCCATCTATTACTAAATCTGAATAATGATAAAAATGAAGTACAACCAAAGGAATAAAACTGGTAATCCACTTTATTGAACAATAGTTAAGCGCTTTCATCCCAACTTCTCATAGGGACTTCATCAGAACTAAATAACACCAATTGCACATGCCTTATATAGTTAAGAACCTTCTAAATTTCTTAACTTTAAAACACAGTTAACACTAGTGTATTCACTATTTAATTATTCAATTATTTAATTGATTATAATTATTGAGAGTATTGGATAATTACATTGGTTTAGTTTCCTATATAAGACATGTGCAGTTGGTGTTATTTAATTCTGATGAACTCCATATGAGAAGTTGGGATGAAAGTGCTTAACTATCGTTCAATAAAGTGGATTTCCAGTTTTATTCCTTTGGTGGTACTTCGTTTTTATCGTGAGTAGTTTACACATTTTTGGTTATTATGTCACTAAATCCCAATAAAACAAAACTTATGATCTTCCACCCCACTCATCAGACATCTTCCACTCCTGCATTCAAGATACTCTCCAGCAATAAAACAACTATCTCCCCAATTACTCACACTAAACTACTAGGGTTGAGATTGACTCTCACCTGAAATTCGACGTCCATATCTTTCTGACCATAAGAAAGTGCACAAAAACTAGCTATACTATACAGAAATAAACAGTATGTCACAAAAACCACTAAGTCTAAAACAGCACAAACACATCTCATCTCTACACTCCTCTATGTGTCCCCCTGTTTACTAACCTGAGAAAAGCAGATATAACTAAACTCAAGGTCTGTTATAACAAAATGGCTAAGTTTGCCACTGATTCTCCATCTAGATCACATCACTGCTTAGCCCTCAAACAACTAAACTGGCTTGAACTCAAGGGCGCCCGCAGGCAGGTGCAAAGGGGTACACTTGCACCCCCCCTGGAACCGTCTGGCCAGGAGATTAATTTTCTATTAATTAAAAAAAAAAAGATTTTTTAAGGGCTTTTTTGAATGCCCTTTGCATCCAGTTGCACAGGTGCAACAGGTGTTTGTGACCTGTTTTCTTCTCCTTCTGCATCTTTGTGATAGATGGTCTACATCTTCATTCTCCAGAAAACATTTGGACTGCGGACAAATGTACGAAGTAAGAGGTAGGTGTGTGTGTGTGTGTGTGTGTGTGTGTGTGTAAGAGGGAGGTATTATACCCCTCAACTGTCCAGGTATTTGCAGAATCTAAAAAGGATTGAAGTTGCTAAATAATGACAGACATTTGAGTTTTAGATGTCATATCATTTAGAAAAAATGTATACAACACAGATCCTGTTATTCTAGCAATTTTCTAAGTTCATGAGAGAAATATTTATAATCTGTCCCTATTTATTTTAGGCTTTGTTTAGATTTCTTACATGAAGTGATTGAGGGGAATATGTGTGTGTGTGTGTGTGTGTGTGTGTGTGTGTGTGTGTGTGTGCGTGTGTGTGTGTGTGTGTGTGCATGTGTGTGAGAGACAGAGCAAGTGAAATGCCCTAGTTATAGTTAGCAAGGTGGAATTTATTTTCAAGTGCATTTTCAAGGAATTGTGAGCTTCAAACAAAGAGAAGTTTGCTGCTGCTCATGCTAAATCGGCTTAAAATGTGCAACTGTTTTGTTTAGCAAATTGTATCACTATTGTAGTATAGAATTTTAAAGCAATGTTAGTAGCACAGAAGGTCACATACTTGCATTATGATGCAGTGGGCTGTAGGTTCTACTCCCAACAGCATGTAGATTTGCATTTTAAGAAGGTGGGGTGCTGCAGTCCTGAGTATGTCCTCCTCCTTTGGATTAGATGGCTAGTAACTATGAACCTGTTTTTCAGATTGACATCCATTCCCTATTGCAATATATCAGCTTACCATTTTTTTAATGTAACATAGGCAATTTATTCTTCAAGGGCAGCATACACTGAATTTGTAGATGAAACACTGAAATATAAAGTTGTTTTCTAGAGACAACCTCTTTATTAATTTCAGATCTCTATAATGTGGAATTATCCAGATGATTTTTACTTCTGCAGAGATTGTATATATTGACTGATATTGGTGGATTGTAATGGCAGACATTTGAGTGGAATTTTATGGTTGAAATGTTTTGAATTGGGCAGCTTGTCATTATTAGCTCATATGTTTTGTTTCATTGCTAACTGGAAAAATGTTCAAAACTATAAATTTTAAAACACACTATAACAGTGGTGCTGTATTATACAAGGGATATAATTAAATTATTATATATTATAATTAATACAATCAGGAAGGTGAATCAAAGAACTTTTGCATAGTCCTAAAAATGTGTGAAGGGGGCCTAAGATTTGAAATCAGCCCAAAGGTAAACTTAACCCGCCACTGGCCAGATGCATTTTCTTTGCATGTGGATTTCAATGCTGTTTCAATGAATGTGAGTTTCAAAAGCAGTGAAGTTTTAATGCTAAGTCTGTTTTCATTGTAAGACTATTGCTTTGTTTAGCAAATGTCTATCGGTGTTTGTGCTATAAAATTTGAAATAAAAGTTATAAATTAAACCCAGATATCTGTAATCATTGTAGAAGTAAGGAATAAAACAGTAAGCACACTGAGAATTTAGAACCATGTTTATGGTAACTGGGGAGAAGTAGCCAAGTAATGGGACACTAGAATGGCTGTGTGGGGGGGGGCTGCATAGGGGGACTGAGTGAGGGCCATTCGGGTTTGCACCCCTCCTGCAAAAAATCCTGTGGGCTCCCCTGCTTGAACTTCTGCAACTCCTCTTTTATAATCAACTTATAGTTTCCCATAAGATCGCATACTACCCAGATAAATTATCTGCACTAAAAAATTTCCTTCATCCTTACTCCAGTAATAGAGTACTACACTCCAGTAACAAAATTCTCCTCAAAGTAACAAATATCAACAACTCAGCTGGAGCTTCCCTTTACTCTAACTTCATTGCTAAAAAATGTAACACTCTGGCCACAAACATCCCTTCACTATCCTCTTCTATACAATTAAAAGAAGGCACTAAAGACTTACCTAAATGATACTTAGCTATGTAACTAAGTCCTGCTAGCCTACTTCCCTGTTTTCATTCCCAATCTTTTTGTCATTCCATCCTGAAATATGATCATTCCTACTTTATGTCACTAACTCCTTCCCTAATGACTTCCTCCTATAATCTCCTTCCCTCTCTACATTACCACAAATTACTATTATATCTCATCTCTGAAAATGTATGTACTTTCATTTTAACTGCTAGTCAGTGATCAAACTTATTACTGCAAATTGTGAAGTTTGTTGGATATGTATTTTATTGATTGTTGTTTGTTGATATTTTTGGAGCTTTGTTGGAAATGTTTTTCTGTTAATTGTTGCTTGTGGAGCTTTTCTCCCCGGGCCTCCGCTGAAAAAGGACCTGCGTCCAGTTGGACTATTCTGATAACCAAGCGTAAAATCAAATAAATAAATTCACAAAATGAGTTAGGCACAATAGAATATTGCTAAATGAGAGGAAAACAGGAAAATAGATGCTTTGATAAACACTGGTTAGGCAGCAGAAATACCCCTTTGCATACCAGCGTGCAAGTTATATGAAGAATCACAGAGGAAAAAGTTAATTGATGGAAATAACTGCCTATGGTTATCGATTCCAAGCTTAGTTTCAAAGAAAATGTCAATTAAAGCTGTGAATCACATGCTTGGACTCATGTGGAGAATAAAATGGCAGTCGGCTGAAGGGTTATAGAGTTTGATTACTGAATGTGAACGATTTCAGAAGTTTGACCCTCTCATGACAAAGGAAAAAATGCTTACAGACTAAAGCAGACTATTGTTAATAATGTTTTTGGTCACATCACATCACATGTTCACTGTTCACATCAGGTATAAAATATTACGCAGCTGCTATGTGCTGTAAATTGCTCTCTTTGATTTTATGTTACTGTGAAAATTATCCCAATTTTTATATAAATAATTCTGCAAGACTGTTCTTAAGTGTGAGCACATTCTAAACTTTGGACCTGTCAGGTCTTCTTAATGTCACTGTGAACTGACTTGAGTTTCCTTTCTCTTTAGTTCACTATTTCTTTTCTGGATAACTGTGATGGCTGCCCCTTATCAACAGCATTGTTCCTGCATTATGGCTGTTTTTTTAAGACACATTTGTATTCTAGCTAGCTCATGAGCAGTGCTATATACAGCATACACAGCATGAAAAGATGCTTTATGTTGTTGTATCATTCCATGTTTTCCTGTTTGTATGAGCACTGAGGCTGGATCTAAACAATTTGTTTCACTGTAAGTTCATATGTAGCATTAATGTTACATGGCTGCTGAAATGTAATTACCGATAGTTATACAAGCATTACAGCTCTCCATTGGACCCATGACATCCTGCATTCAGTGTCAGCTAAATATAATTTTAACTTATAAGTCACCTTTAAAGTTTTGTTTTCATGTTTTAAAGTCCCTGCGTTTTTGTCTTATAGGTTTCAGTGGTAAGCATTGCTGCCTCGCAGTACTTGTTTTTTCTGTTCAGTCTCTGGGTGGCGTGCCATCTTTATAGAGTCTCTATGTCCTACTTGTGCTTACATGGGTTTCTGCCAGATTCTCCAATTTTCTCCCATAACTCAAAGTCCTCCTGAATGAATTAAATGAAAATTTTGCATTTTTTACTGGAGATCAGATTTGTGTTAGTAAATGGCAGTAAGTTTTGGGACATTAGATAAAAATATATATTCCTCTTAGATCTGACATTTCACCTGTATCTTCTTCTATGACATCAGAATTATTTTCACTGAAAGGATATATGTGCATAGCTAGATGACTATCAATGTAATGAAATTATAATAAACCTCAAAAACTGTGACATTACAGTTGTTATTGAACAATGTGAACCTGCAAATCTTGCTTTGACTGGTACATAGTCCATCATTTAACTAGGACTACTAAAAGTGCAGGTAGAGTTACAGTTTCCTGTTCGCTCTTGTTATTAGTTGCTAATTTTGAAACATATCATGAGGAAGAATGGACAACTTAGAAAACTCCCAAGTCACCTACAGCTTGTCTTTGGAATGTGGCAGGAAACTGCAGAACCTGGCAAAAGCCCATATAAGCACAAGAAAAACATGCAGATGCCATGCAAAAGACACATCAACATCATGTAAATTGATTAAAATAAATTGTTGGACATTTTGAATGCTAATAATTCTGAGTAACACGTTAGAACATAAATAATGGAACCGAACCTTCATTCATATATACCGATGATCACCTAAATGATGTCTTAGTAGGATCTCCCCCGGAAAACTCATTTTATAGCTCATGTATTTTAACATCAATATGGCATCAACTAATAGGGAATTTTCAATGTTTAGGGATTTTACTCACTGACATTTTAAAAATATTATCATGGCCTTAAACAACCATGAAGGGAATGTATTTATTGACTGAGATGATTGAGATTACAGGATGACTGGATCATTTTTCAAGCTTTATAATGTCACAAAAGATAATATTTCTTTTATTAAAAACATTCTAAAATGCATAAGAGAAATGTGACAGACTCAGTAAGGTTTACTCTAAATAGAAAAATGGTTTTGATTTTTACAGGGAGAACAACAATATGAATTGTTTAAAAAAAGTATTAGTTTAACACAAGAATTAATAATTATCACGGCTTGAGTCAAGTATGAAAATACAATCCTACAGAGAGTACAGAATAATAATAAAAATTATTTTATATTAACAGATGTAAAGCATTTACCTTCCATGTTAAGCCGTTATATATTGTTATCTCAGTGGTTAATAATTATGCTTTACACTGCCCACAAGAAGTTATAATAAAATTATTATTTTATATTGCCTCGACCTCAAAGAGATATCTCAGAGTACGGCCAACCACATTCAATAATGCATGTATATTCATAACCCCAGGCCCAAGTACAGAATACCACTGCAAAGTCTTTACCTAAGCAAAATGGCTGTCTGTAACTCATTGGCAATAACTCATCAAATAAATCTGCTACTTCAATATTTGTTATTTAAGTTATTAAATCTAGAGTCCTCCCCATTCTTAACAAGCCATTTATCACAGCATATGAATGATTATAACCTCATAGCCCTCCAACCTGCTTAACATCCATTCAAACACTCACAACTGCACCAACCATAGATTCCCTGTTTTGGGACCACAAACCTGGGACACCCTTCCTAAGAACTTAAACTGTTTCCTACTGCACCTTCAGGAACACATTTAGCAAATTCTTTTTTGAAGAATTAACACATTGACCTACAAAATACCATAAAATTAGTGGTATAACTTGACTCATGCCCTACTAGGAAAACACACTCCTACAACAGTCCTTCATACATGGTATAGTATACCTCAGAATCTCGTGAGCTACACTGGATACTACTTTTACAAGCACACATTCCACCAGGATTGAATGGGGTGATTTCATTGAAGCCAGTGTTGAAATCCCATCTCCTATGTCATTAAATTATACTTTTGGGGGCTTCGCCCATAGTGAATACTTGATTGGTTGATTCATTCATGAGTCAGCTGACTGCATGTGTTTCAATGATTGGATCTTGTTAGATTTTTAAATGCTCTTCCTTTAGTGGTTTTTATATGGTCTGAAGAAGTAGACTGAGTATCTGTGGAAGCATTTACTTTTTATTTTATGTTTTCTGTTTTATTAGTCTATAGTTCATTTTCAGCCATGTTGATTGGAGTCTTATTTATTAATCTATAAACCAATTTGCTCTTCCTGTCCTAACTTACAGTTTTGGAGTGACTGGCTGGCCCCAAAAGGTGTTGGATTGGTTGGACAGGAAAACAAGGATGCTTCATGCTTATTAAATGATTTATAAAAGATAAGTGTATACCAAGACTACATATTCCCTATTCTAAAGGAGGTGTGGACCTCCTCGAAATTGATTATATTTATTGAGCTGCAACTGTAGGACTGCATACATATGTGCTGACCCCACAAGACTCAAATATAGTGAAAGTTTTAAAAAATGAGGAGAATAAGTGTAAGATGAATTCCCTGCTTAGCTTAGCAGAAGCATATCACTGTCAAGCAGGAATGGAAGTCAAACCAGAAGTAGATAAAAATCAGGCAGCAACTGAAAGTGCCAAAAAACAAAAGAAAGAAAGAATATAAGGTGAGGATCAGAAGAGAAGGCAAGAAATGCGGAAAATGCATAAATGTAGTTGTAAGTACTGAAAACTCTTGGAACAACCTCATGTTGATCAGGATCAAAAGCAGGAATGGCTAGAGAGAGGTGAATTCAAACCAAAAGACAAAAGGCTGATATTGGCAGTGCAAGACAGTGGACTATGTTCACGTTGGTTTGCAAAGCTCATTGAACATGTGGGAGAAACAGACAAATGTAAGTTTTGTGAAACAGAATTGGAAACAGTCACACATCTTGTTGCTGGTTGTGACATACTAATGGCAGACGTACTGTATACTGAAAGGTATAATAATGTGGCAAGACTGTTGCACTGGGAATTGTGCAAATATTATTCTTTTGAAGTGGCTGAAAAACACTGGAAACATGAACCACAAAGCAGTATAGAAAATGATGAAGTTTACATCACATGAGCTCACCTATTACCAACATTTCAAAGACAGATGTGAGAAAACCAGATATAGTGGTCCATGAAAAGAAGACAAAAGGAGCATTGATCATTGAAATTGCTACACCCAGTAACTACAGTGTCTTACATACAGAGAGGCACAAAGTCATAAAATAACAGGATTTGAAGGCAGAAATGAGGTCTAAGTGGAAGAAGGATACCCAGACAGTTCCAGTAGTAGTAGGAGTTATGGGTCTTATAAAAAAGAATTTACAATCATACTCAGATATGTTACTGATGAATTGCAGAAGGAGTCATTACTGAGCACATTGCAGGTGCTGTGAAGAGCACTTCTGACTAACATCAAAGACTGAAGCAACAATAATTTCAAGAACTTAAATAAATAAATAAATAACTTTAATCATACTTTGACTTAGGAATGGGGTCCATTCCTATCATGGTATTAGAAACCCAAAAGATCTGGCAAAATTAAAAAAGAAAGAAACTAAGTCAACTATTGCTGATCAGTGTGTGTGTGGAGGCCTGAAGCTCACTTTTTGGAATTGCTGTGATAACTTCCTAGTCAGACATATAGACTGGATCAGAGACTGCTTATATTCTAATGCACCCAGCTTCTGAAAACATTAACAAAATGCAGTCAAAGGCACACACAACTAACTGCACCACTGTGCTTGATCATAAAATTCATAGTGGGTACTTTTAACCACCACTGAGGAGTCAGAGTGGAACAGCAAATCAATGTATCATTTCACCCTTCTTGGGCAAAAAACAAAAATCCAATCTTTCAACAATCAGCATTCTTTTCAGGGAACTTTACAGACATTGCAATTTTTAGTGCTTTGTTTGGGATTAAATCTAATTTTTTGTAGTATTCTACTTAATTCTTCATATAATCACACACAAGATGGTATAATGGTTAAGGTTGTTTCTTCAGAGATAGAGTGTACAGTATACAGAGTTGGATTCTCATATCTGGTTATTTGCTAGACATGTAATAATCTGCAGACTACTAGTCTAGTATTTACCTATGAACCTTAACTTTTGGGGTTAGGGGATGGCATAGTGGTTAAGGTGTTTACCTCCCAGTTACAAGGTACAGGATTTGATTCTTTGAAAAAAAAATGGCTAGGCTTAAAATGGCCCACAAGGGCAGCTAGCCTAGTGCATACCTTTGAACTTATAACCCCTTTTGAAACTGGCAACAAAAAGCCAGCCCACATAACTTTTCTACATATTCAGAAATAGTTTTACTTTATGTTTGGATTTATTTATGAAAGCTAAAATGTTCAGCTATAATAGACAGTTTTGGACTCAAGGGACATTTTAAGATATGCACAACACCATGAAAGGACCTGTATTGTCACCAAACCACATAATAAGCCATAAATTCCACATCCCACTGCATTCTGTAAAAGTGTGGCCTTCTTTGTGCTACATTATTGTTGCACTCATGGTGCAGATGTTCATCGTGTTTCACTGTTGCAGTCATTACTCTTGGGTTATCCTGCTGGCAGGCCACCCTCAGTCGGCCAGAATTCCAAAGTCTAGGTCCGGTGTCGGTTGCTGTCGCCTCTTCCCTGACGTCAATGTACCAGGGGTATAATAGATGCAGCCGACGCCATTTTCTTCAGTCTTTCTTGTCGCGCGGTGCCCGAAGCAAAAGCAGTTCGCAAGTGCCGGTCGGCTGACTCCTGAGATTTTCAAATCTGAATTTCAGAACCGAAGTCTTCATTAAAGCTAAGTACCTTATTGGGGAAACTTTTTTCTTGCTCCAGACTGATGTCAGAAAAAGTTAACAATTGTATTTCTTGTGGGAAGCAAATACCTCATAAGGATTTTCACTCTTACTGTATTCCTTGCCTAGGCCCTGATCACAACGTTGCTAGCTGTCGGTTTTGTGCTAGATTTAACCAACACACTATCAAGCGTCGGTTCAATTTTGCATTTCATTACTTTGGCTGAAGATTTAATTATATAATGCCGTCGGACCAGCCGACAACCGGAGTTTACAAAAAACGCAAGGACAAGGAAAAGGATAAGCATCCAAGGTCCAAAACCGACGACGAAGCCTCTGCTAGGCCAGTCGCCGGTTCTCAGTGAGGTGCTTTCGCAGCCCCTGGCACCCACTACCTCAGAGCTACAGGCCACTTCCGACTCCCACATGGAGTCGACTGGGCCTCTGGAAACTCAAGGTATTGGACACTCAGAAATCATTCCCTCAGATGGGTCCAGAGCCGCTGAGAAGGCATTGGCTTCTGAGGGTGTCTTCAAACCTACATAACTATATATTAAGCCATCTTCAGCTTCAAAGACAAAGACTAAATCAGCTCTAAAGACAAAGAAACAAGTACAGCATTCTCCTTCTCAGACTTCCATGCCAAAAAACAGATGCTCAAAATGGCCGAAGACCTAATTAGTTTGATCAGGGGCTCCCATCCCCCTCCTGATAAGAGGCCTAGGCAAGAGACAGAGTATGATTCTTCTGATCAGGTTTCTATTTCCTCTGATTCCTCTTCTGAACAGGATTACTCCATGCTTCCCTATGAGGATTCTGATGCTGAAGAATCCATTCCTTTAGCCTCTCCTCCTGAGGATTATTCTTATGGGGAAACCCTGCATACCATGAGGGAGCATTTCCACTGGGAGAGCCAAGATTATTCTGAATCTAAGAAAAGTCTCAGAGACTTTCTGCTACTTCCTCAGCACAGTCCCCTTGCTATTCCACCTGTCCTGGATATTGTAAATGATGTATTTTCAGAGTCCAGCCTGTCCCCTGACTCTTTACCCCCTGCACCTGCTAAGCCCTACAGGTACTACAGGGTCCCGTATTCTCATAAATTCCTATATAAAAGCCCCGCTGCTGACCCAGAAACTATATCTCAGAGTCCCAAAGGGGTTAAAGCTTCCACTGCAAAAAACCCTGCCCCCTCTGATAGGGATTCTAGGGCTCTAGACAGATTGGGGGGGGGTCTACACTTCTGCTACCCTGGCTGTAAGGGCTTTAAATTGTCAGTTTCATATGCTTAAATATCAGCAATATTTAATGTCACTGCTTAAACAGAAATTGTTGACAAATACTGAAGGTTCAGAGAACAAAGAATTGCAGGATTTATTGCATGCAGCTGAACAAGTGGGAAAGCATACTTTGCAATGTGGTTATGATTCACTGGAGGCCTCTTGCAGGGCCACTGTTACAGGTTCTGTTATTAGAAGGCATGCTTGGTTAAAGGAACAGAATCTGCCTGATCATGTTAAAGCAAAATTATTAGATGCACCATTACAGCATGATGCTTTGTTTGGTACTAAAGCAGAAGAGGTGTTGAAAAAAATGGAGGATAAAGCAAAATCCATGCAGACAGTCAATGATTTCTTACAGGTGCAGCCACCCAGGTTTAGCAGGAACTGGCCCACTAAAAATTGGCCCTTTCCAGTATCAGACAGACCACAAAGAAGCAGATACAGGCATCCCAGAGGCAGATCTCAGCCTCAAGGCTCATACAGGCCTAAACAATGGGGTGCTCCTACCTCCAAAAGAGGAGAGGACAAATCACAACCTTACAGGAAACAGTCCCAATGACTTTCCTCTACCAGATCCAAGCACTTTTCTTTTGGCAGCCCCCTTAGGGGGAAAACTAGCACTTTTTTCATCAAATTGGCAAATGGTTACCCAAGACAAATGGGTCCTGAACATAGTGTTCCAAGGCTACAGGTTCCATTTTCACACCCTACCAAGGTCAAAAGGTATGCCAGACCTGCCACATAATCAATGGGCAGAGGCACAAAAACAAATTACAGCCCTCATGGACATGAGGGCCATTCAGCAAGTACCACAACAAGAGCAGGGGCAAGGATTTTACTCCAGACTTTTCCTAGTACCCAGAAAGGACAAAATCTGGAGACCAATACTGGACCTGTCAATTTTAAATACGTTTCTGGAAGTTCCAAAATTCAAGATGTTGACTCGACGGCAGCTACTGCTCATGCTGGGCAAGAAAGCTTGGCTCGTAACTTTGGACCTAAAAGAGGCATACCTGCATGTCCCAATCAGATAATCTTGCAGAAGATACCTCAGTTTCATAGCTGGCTGAATGTATTACCAATTCTCTGCACTGCCCTTTGGCTTATATACTGCACCCAGGGTCTTCACAAAATGCCTGGCACCAGTAATAGCATTTTGCAGACAAAAAGGAATTCAAATATATCCCTACTTGGACGACTGCCTAATTCAAGCAGAGAACAAAGACATTTTTCTGAAGCATATGGCATTTGTAAAAAGATTACTATTTGGCCTAGGGTACACAGTAAATGAAAATAAATCAAAACTAGTGGGTGCAAGCTTAAATACAATTGCCCAGATGGCTTATCTCATGCCAGACAAACAAAAGCATCCGACTACTTACTTCAAGAAATTGGCAACAAAAACCCACTTATCTGCAAGGAAAATCCTGCAGGCCTTGGGTTTCATGGCATCTTGCATTCTACTAATTCCATATGCCAGACTGCATATGAGGAAACTACAATGGTACCTAAAAAGTGTTTGGACTCAGCAATGTATTCAGGGCACATGGCCTGCAAACCAGATGCATCTTCACATCAATCAAAAAGAGATGCTAGCTGTTCAAAATTCCCTGATAGCTTTCAAGGACCTGCTTCATCTAGGACAGTTACTGATAAAGACAGACAACACTACGGTTGTGTGGTACATAAACAAGCAGGGAGGTACACATCCCTACCCCCTATGCAGACAAGCAATGACCTTATGGGACACAGCATTGGCTTTTCAAATTCACCTGCAAGCACAATTCCTGCCAGGAAAAACAAATACTCTGGCAGACGAACTAAGCAGAAACCTCATGGATCCCCACAAATGGAAACTGGATCCACAAGTCTTCAGCATGATAAAAAGGAAATGAGGATGCCCAGACATAGATCTATTTGCCTCCCCTCACAACTGCCAGTTGCAGAGATTTTGCACAAGGATTTATCACAAGCAAGCATGGAAAGTGGATGCCCTATCCTTCAGCTTTTCCCCCACTGCATCTCCTTCCCAGGGTACTCCTAAAGGTCAGACAAGAGAAGCCAAAAATTATGCTGATTTCACCAGACTGGCCACACCAGCACTGGTACCCAATCCTAAAGAACTAGTCCCAAGGTCCAGCATGGATATTGCCTCAAACTTCTCACTTGTTGACCCAACAAAACAATCAGATCCTGCACAGCCAACTCAGGACCTTAAATCTGGCAGCATGGCGGATAATGTAGCCATTCAGAACACTCCTCTTTCAAAAGCTTTCAAAAGCTGTTATGGATGTTATCTTGGAGGCCAGGAGGCCCAGCACCAGAAAATCTTACGCAGAAAAATGAAGAGATTCTGTGCTTGGAACCAGGAACAAGGCATTGACACGTGTGTACCAAATATCCCTCAGATTTTACAATAACTAACTGAGATGCTGAACAAAGGCCTTTCCTTCTCATCAATTAAGATTCATGCCTCTGCCATTTCAGCCCATTACAATACGGAACCACCTACTTTTTCTCATCCTTTAATAAGGCAGTACCTCAGAGGGGCCAAAAACATTAGGCCTCCAAGGAGAGCACCAATTCCGGCCTGGGACCTCAATTATGTTTTGGAAAAACTCACACTGTCTCCTTTTGAGCCAGCATCAACAGCAGATATAAAATTCTTATCCTGGAAAGCAGCTCTGCTCCTAGCAATAACCTCTGCAAGGTGAGTCTCAGAGTTACAAGCACTCATGGCTGTGGAACCTTTCATCATTTTTCATCCAGACAGTGTTTCTCTGAGGACAAACCCTGCATTTATGCCTAAGGTGGTGTCCAGTGTAGCCCTTAACCAAACCATTCACTTGCCAACCTTTTATCCTAATCCACAGAAGAAGGGTGAGAAAATTCTGCATTCTTTGGACATACACAGGCAGTTACGCTTCTACTTGGACAGAACTAAAGCTTTCAGAAAGACTGAGCAACTTTTAGTGTCATATGCTGCAGGATCACAAGGAAAGACTATCTCAAAACAGACTATTTCTAAATGGATAGGCCATTGCATCCATCTCTGCTATTTTCAACATGGCAAATCAGTGCCTAAGGGCATTAGGCCTCATTCCACCAGAGCAGCAGCCACTTCAGCAGCCTTCCTCAGAGGAGTACCAACCAAAGATATCCTAGAGGCTGCAACTCGGAGTTCAGTGCACACCTTCACAAAGCACTACCACTTACTTCTTTACTCTGAGTCCAGAGCAGGCTTTGCCACTGCAGTCCTGCAGGGCCTCATAGCCTCTCCTAATCCTATTTAGCCCAGCCACCCTTCCTCAGCTTTGGAATTCAACCCAAGAGTAATGACTGCAACAGTGAAACACGATGAACATAGTACAGTTGTGTACCCACCATAAATGTAGATGTTCGAGTGTATTCACTGTTGCAGTCCAGGTTACCCACCCACCATCCCCCTTTTCTTTGCTGGGACTTATCTGCACTTCTCTATCCTATACAACCTATTTGGTGTATTTGCTTGTAGATGAAGGAAATGTTATTTTTGTGCATGCATTTTTATTGGCATATTTTTCAGCCTACCAATTTGGGTGCACCTGACATCTGGGGCAAGAAAAACTGAAGAAAATGGCATTGGCTGCATCTATTATACCCCTGGCACATTGACATCAGGGAAGAGGTGATAGTAACCAATGCCAGACCTAGACTTTGGAATTCTGGCCGACTGAGGGTGGCCTGCCAGCAGGATAACCCAAGAGTAATGACTGCAACAGTGAATACACTCGAACATCTACATTTATGGTAGGTATACAACTTTACTTTCCACTCTCATCACGTATGTCAAACACCTCTATACACTTGTGTTTAACATGTAATGTATGATGCCTTAAAGTCCTGACTATGCCCCATAGAGATGGCATTTCTTTATCATGCAGTAATCATATAACTAAGTGCCACATATTGTATCTTCATTTAATAGCTGTAAACATTTACAATGTTTGGAAAAGCTGAAAGGTCTGCTATTTTGTAGCATAGCTAGGTGCTACAGTTCAGTACTGCTCACATATTTTTCTAGAATGCATAAGTTTTGTTATTACAACAGACACGTTTATGCATCCACAGATATCAGCTGTATTAATAACATGAAGGATAGTAGTAAAATACCACAAAGAGTTTGTTTAATAAAATGGTCCCTGCAGCATATATTTTTCATTTTATGCATTTGTGTGTATATGTATGCATATATATATATATATATATATATATATATATACATATATACACACACACACACACACACACATATATATATATATATATATATATAGTGTCAATGTCCATATTGAATGTGTAATGCTAAGTGTCTGTTCTTACCTGTACCCTGATAATAGAAACCCAAGAGAATGCAATATACGCTGTGCAATATCTATATGTTGTTCTATCTATTTATATTTTTATGTCTTTTTTTTGTGATGTCAAATTACTTCCTGCTGAAATATTTTTCTGTATATATGTCTTTGCATTGAAAATGAAGCAATGCAATTTCGTTCGGCTACACTGTGGTGTAGATTGAATGAAATAAAGTTTTCTTTGACTTTGATATATATGTATAGTAGAAGTACATTTTACTGAATCACTAAAAAAAAATCATAAAAACTCATTTTACTGAAATTACATTTCACTGAATGACAATTCCAAGAAAAGTGCAAAAGTCTATAGGGAACTGCCATCACTGGGGTGCAGGGGAGCTTTCCTCTTGTAAAAAAATAAAATAAAAAATAAGGTATATTTGCTCAGATTAAACTTTGTATGAAATTAGTTTTCAGCAAGTTTGTTTCAATGGTTTGAGATTCAGCCAGCTGAGATTCAATAAAAACAATCATAGTCAGACAGAAGGGGCAGCCATCCTAGGCACAAGGTGTTAGGGATTATGACTGGCAGATCCATTTTTATTCATTTATTTCTAATTTTTGCATGTCACTTTAACGTGACGATGGAACAGTAGAGAGTGAGGGCATGAAGAACTGACACTCCTTATCATACCTCTCAACCTCTTAGAGCATGGAATCTGGACAAAGCCATAAATAAAAGTGGGACAAAGGTCCAAAAATAGGGATAATGTTTAAATATTGCTATTACAGACTTAGAAAGATGATATAATAACAGGTTTTGTATTAGCATGCTTTGCCACTAATTTGTCAGAAAACCACAATTTTATGAAAAAAAAACGGGCCAGAAGTATGAGGCAAAAATATGGACATACTGAGAAAATCTGTACAGTTGAGAGGTATGCGTCCTTATAGAGTGGACCTTTTTTTTTTTTCTCATGCTGGGTGTGAGGGTGTAGGGGGTTAGGAACTGGAAGTTCTGTTTAGAGAAGTGAGCAGTGTCAGATCAGAAAAGGATTTTTTTTTTATTCCTCAACGTAGTGTTGAGGAGTGTTAGATTGGGGAGTGGCATTGAATAGCAAATGAGCCAGCTCCACCTCTACCTTGTATTCTCTGACACCTATCTTCACTACCTAGATAAAACCTATAAAAACCGCAGGTAAACATTCCAGATATTGATAATACAGAAATCTTAGCATTATGTCTAAAAATCAATAACAGCAAACATATCATCTTACTAGCTGTATACATACCACCAAATAGCAACCCTTAGGTTCATAGGTTCATAGGTTCATACTAGGCTATCTGCCCTAGGGCATTTATAAGCCTAGCCAGAGTGTGTGTGGCTTTCACCACCCCTTAGGATGAGAATACTATACCCATTAGTTTGCTGTGCCTCTGTCCAGCAGTGATACAGAGATGATTCCCGGGGTAAACCTACGATCTCCCATCCACTCGTCAACATTTCTCTTGAACAGAGTCAGTGAGGGGCTCTACCTCACATGGACTGGGATTCTGTTCCATAGTGTAGGGAGTCTCTGGGTGATGAATCTGTCCCTCCAGCACGTCCTATTTATATCCGTGTTGAGGTTTAAGTCTCTTGCTCTCGTGGCTCTGGTGGATTTGGATTTTTTGAGGTGGAGCATGTCCATTAATTCCGGGTTGGACATGGCCTTGTATGTCAGGCACAGATCACCTCTGAGCAGATGGTATGCGACTGAATAGAGCTGGAGTTTCTTCAGTCGGGCATCGTATGACATATGTTTGAGCCTTTATCCTTTTGGTGAGGAACTTTTGGGGTCTTTCCAACTGCTGCAGGTGTCGGGTAAGGTACATTCCGAATGGGGCGTTGTACTCAATCATTGGTCTGATAAGTGAAGAGTACAGGGTACAATGACCTCTCCTGATCTGGATGTGAATCCTTCATGATCAGGTGGGCAATGTAGAAGGTCTTCCTAACCACTTTGGCAATGTGAGTGTCAAAGAGAGGTTACTGTCAACTTGGGTCCCCAGGTCCCTGATAACTTCTTCCGTGTTTAATGGATTACCACCTATGTGGTAATTAGGGTTACCTTGTTTTTCCCAAAGGGTATGACTATACATTTTTTGGCATTTAGCTTAAGGCCATGGCTCTGGCACCAGTTATCCATTTCTATGAGACCTTTCTGGAGGATGTCTGTGTCTGATGGAGTGTCAATTATGGTGCCCAGTTTGCAGTCATCTGCAAATTTTGTCAGCCACAATCCCCCTATGTTTGCCTGCACTTCAGAAAAATAAATGCCGAACAAGAGGGGGCCCAGGACTGAGCCCTGTGGGACAATGCTCGTGACCGGCTTAGAGTCTGACATGGCACCAGCAACTCTAACCCTGTGTGTTCTGTCCTTGAGCCAGTTTGCAACCCATCTTGTGATATATGGGTTTACATCTAAGCTGGTGAGCTTTTCTATGATGCCCGAGTGGGGTATTGTGTCGAATGCTTTTGCTAGGTCAAGGTAGGCTGTGTGAACTGCCTTACCCTCATCAATGGCCTTAGTGACTGTTTCGAAAAAGTTGACCAAGTTCAAGAGGCAGGATCTGCCCTTGACAAAGCCAAATTGGGTAGGATCCAGTGTCTGTAGGTCCCCAATGTCTTTATTTATGAGTTCCATTATGATCCTCTCCATAGCTTTGCAGACAAGGCTCATCAAGCTTATGGGCGGTAATTTCAGGGTCCGTAGAAGCACCGCCTTTGTGGAGTGGGACCACAGTTGCCGTCGCCATTCTTTGGGTATATATCCTGTAGTAAGGTTAAGATTAAACAGCAGCCGTATGTGTGGGTTTAGTTCCTCATTGAGTTAGTGTAGCACACAGCCGGGGACACCGTCCGGTCCCATTGATGCTGTGTTTTTGCTTTAGAGAGCAGCTCTCACCTGGGCATCTGAGATGTTTGGGAGGCTAGACTCTGGTGGGATAGATATTTCTCCTTTTGGGGAGGGAGGGAGAAATTTGCACTGAACCTGTCTGCCAGTATGTTGGCAATGTCTGTGGGTTCAGTGATTTTTTATCATTTTGGACTAATTCTGAGCATATCTGGGAGTTTCCACCCAGGTTTCTAACATAGCTAAAGAAGGCTTTATGATTGTCTTTTGTGTCATTAGCGATTTTTCTCTCAAAGTTGGCCTTGGATGATTTTATGAGTGATCGTAGTTTTTAGCTAGTATTGATCAGAGATGCCTTCCCATTTAGGGATTTTGCTCTGTCATGTAGTAGCTTTCTCCTCTTGTTGTAGAGTTTGTTTATGGCTGGAGTCCACCAGACAGGGCGCCTGCCTTTGGTGGAAAAGGTCTTGATTTTATTAGGGATTGCTTGATCCATACATTCCTGGAGGTGCTCGTAGAAGGCATTTGTAAGGGTTTCAGCAGCGTGGGTTGTGGTTTCCACTGGCTCGGGGGCCTTGAAGGATACCACTCCAGTCTTAAGAAGTGTGAAGTTTGCTTTTGAGACGTTCTTCACTGTGGTCTTTTTTGCTGGAGGTGGGGACGGGATGTGGATCTCCAGTGAGATTAATTTATGGTCTGATCTCACCAATGAGGGATATACTTCCGGTCTGGAGCATTTTGTCCCCATGTTTGTGATGATCAGGTCTAGTATATTTTCTCCTCTTGTGGGAATGGTGACTAGTTGTTCCATAGCATTTGAGTTTATGAACTCAAGGAACCTTTGGGCTAGGGTGTTGGGGCTTGAGTAATGTTCCCAGTCTATGTTTGGGTAGTTGAAGTCACCCAATATGATGGTGTTTGGAGAGACATTTATACTCTCCAGTGTCTTCAGGAAGGCTGTGTGGGTTTCCTGAGTTTGAGAAGGTGGTCTGTAGCATGTTACAAACTGTAGGGCAGTTTTACCTATGTTTAATTGCACCTGGATGGTCTCCGATGCTTCGTGCGTTGCCACTAACCTGGAGGTGTGGGTATCCTTTATGAATATGGATACTCCCCCTCCTTTTGTAGTTCGGTCCAGATTTTGGGGCCTGAACGCATGATATGAGGTATAACCTGATAGTGCTGGGGTGCTCTCAGGAGCCATGAACCAGGTTTCAGTCACAGCACAAACATCGATGTTCTCCATACTGAGGAGGGCTTCGAGGGCGTGCATCTTGAGGTTTAGACTTCTGGCATTGAGCAGTATTACCCTTAGTTTTTCTCCATTTTTGTTTTCTAGGGCGGGTAGGTTTATCATTTGAGCCTTGCCTAAAAAAGGCACTATGGGGGTGGCAAGAGCCTTTGCCAATATCCGGAAGCCCAGGGGTGACAGGTGCAAGCCATCCCTTGCGAAGCAGCGTGGCTTGTCAAGCATGTCATCCCAGGCAGACAGACATTGGATCCCCTTAGAATGACACCAGTAATTAAGCCAATTATTAAAGCTGATCATTTTGTCTCTGTATTGTGGCATCATTCTTGGTGAGGGTAGGATACTGCTCAGGGTCAGGGTCATACCGGCCTGGGCTACATAATCTGAGAGCTCCTCTATGTCTCTTTTCATGTAGTCCAGGGAGGTACGTCTCAGGTCGTTCACACGGGCATGGACAATGACTGAGTCATACTTGTACTTGCTGTGGAGTGACCTGAGTGCTTGTGTTATGTGGCGGATTCTAGCGCCTGACAGGCAGCTAACTGTGATCTTTTCCTTGTTCAGTCTGGTGAGTGGGACGTCAGTGTGTCTGACTATGGAGTCACCTATAACAAGTGTGTCTGGCATTGTGTTTGGCCTTAAGGGCTGTGACTGTTTAGCACACTAACTTTGAGAACTATGTGTTGCATGTCTTATGTCTTGAGGTGGCAGTTGCTTGGGTGTCTGCTTTGGAGGCCTC
The DNA here is from genome assembly GCF_019279795.1 of Protopterus annectens. Lineage (NCBI taxonomy): Eukaryota > Metazoa > Chordata > Ceratodontiformes > Protopteridae > Protopterus > Protopterus annectens. Next base: position 657,361,362 of record NC_056736.1, read on the forward strand.
TGTAGTTTTGGTAGATTTTTGATCAGTGCCTCCGAGTATGTCTTTGTGTGTTTATGTGTTTGTTTTGCAGTTGTGATAGTTCTATGTGAAACTGGGTTTGTGGTGTGCGTGGTTTCCTTCTCCTCCTGTCTGGTCTTGCCAGTCCTGAGTTGAGAGAGCTCAGCCTCCAGTTTGGCTATATAGTTGCATCTCTCACATGTATTTGTGTTTTGTGGGAGAAGGAGTGGGTTGTCTGTGTACATGAGTCAACTGTAACATTGCCTCAAGATGCCCAGATTCACCACCTGAACAGGAGAGGACGCTAGCAACTGACCCTTCGACATGCTAGAAAAAGTGAAAAAGTTTGCTGTGTAACTGAGTCAGAAGGGACCTATAGGGAAATGGGTACTCAAGGGGATTCTAGGCTAATGTAGTACTTTGTTTAGTATACAAGTACTTTACCTATATAAAAATGCTTTAGGAGCAAGTGCTGAGCTATTGAGATAGAGAATAGACTGTTTAGATTGCAAGTAGAGAAGTTCTAAGGGAAAAATTGAAGAGCAGACTTTACGGAGCCAGAAATAGTTTAACCGGCGCTGCCCGATGGTGCTCTATGGGCAACTCTGCGCTAAATCACGCCAAAGCGCGCTAAAGCGGGCTTTATAGCAGGGGGTTGAAAAGACCTAGGAATTGACCCAAAATGGCCAATAGACTACAAGTTTCTGGCTGGAACCACTGCTCTAGGGACAAATAGGCTGCTCAGTGCTCCCCACTCCCACTGGTGAACAAAGAAGCTTCCCTTTATCCAAATAAGGATATGGAATAGCACAGGAACCAAGCCAAAGCCCAGAGATCAGCAAACTCTGAAGACTGGACTATTCTAGTTCAGTAAGGTGGGAAAACAAGATATTTTTTTTTTTTTTTTTTTTTTTTTTTTTTACAGAAAACAGAGGAAAAACAGACAGTAAATGCTATAAATGCTTTTAAACGGCTAGTGCACTTGAGTGTGTGAGCCTACAGGTAAATTTAAGCAACAAATAACTTTTTTAAAAGTGCAAAACAGTTAATCAACACAAAAACAGTTTAAATAGAATGCAGAGCTGTATAAACAGGCGAAAATGCAGTCGCTAAGCAGTAAATAATCAAAAAGCTAGAAAAAAATACTTAAATCAGGAAAAAGTCACTCTTTTGCTCTCTGCTGCTTGTAGAACTCTGCAGGACACCACGAGGAGCTGTGCTGAGTTGAATACAAGCGCTAAAGCGGGCTTTATTACAGGGGGCTGAAAAGAGCTAGGAATTGACCCAAAATGGCCAATAGACTACAAGTTTCTGGCTGGAATGGGCCTCAGCCACATTTAGCCAAGAAACTATACTAGTTGGTGATTTCAATACCAATTGGCAAGCCTACTCATCAGATAATGCCTCAAATCATATCAATCTACTTGGTGTCACCCAATTGACTCATTCATCCACTAGAATTGACAAAACCAACAACAAACAATCCTTTCTTGACTGGACCCTGACTAACAAATGCTCTCTAATCCATCTTTCAGGCTGTATACTTGACAGCCTAAGTGACCACCTACTAACCATCTTTATAAGACACTGTAGCTTACCCACAAAACCACAAACATATAAACAAATACGTAATACAAAAAGTTTCTCCATAGACACCTTTAAACAAATACTACTAAGCTGTAACTGGTCCACATTAAAGTACCTCCCACTAGATGCAGCAGTAGATTATTTCAGTAACATATTTCTTGACGTTCTGAACACACCTGTCCCCATAAGACACATTAAAAACAAAAACTAACAACTGCCCATGGCTCTGTAAAGAAACCAAACAGTTACTAAAACAAAGAGACAAACTCTGGTATCATCATATAACCAACAAATCAAAACCTTCCTTAGACACCTACCACCACCTAAGAAGTGTCTGCAAAAAGCAAATCCGAGCTGATAAAAAACTGCACTCTACAAACATTCAGTCCAAGTATCAGAACAACCCACAAAAATTCTGGGCCTCTGTCAATCAATGTATCCATCCAGGCCACACTCCTACCCCATCCCCGAATATCAAAAACACAGAAGAAATCATAGCATCCCACTTTAACTCATTTTTCATAAACTCCATCCTCTCACTCATAAAAAACTAACATAGCCTGCAATAAATCACTCTCCCTGCTATCACCGATTCACCTATCTCTCTCTGTCTTAAACCCGTCCAAACAAGTGCAATAAAGAAATTGCTAAGCAAACTAAAACCCACAACCCTTGCCACCGAAAAGCTGCCTAATGACTACCTCAAATTAGCAGCTGATGTCATCTGCTACCCAGTTTCAATACCAATCAATAGAGTTATCACAGAACAATATGTACTTAAAATGTGGAAAACCAATGTAATCCCACTCCATAAAGAAGGCTCCTCAGTAGAACCATCTAACTATAGGCCAATATCTATACTATCCCCTTTTTCTAAAATCTTAGAAAAGTGCATCCACTCTCCACTGATGCAACAACTACTATCTAATAAACTCCTTTCCAACACACAACACAGATTTCCACTCGGCCATATAACCACCACCACGGCACTTCTCAAATTTACTGTCTACTGTTTACTGTCTACTGTCAACCAACTAAAAACAGTGGCCAAATGGTTGCCTCAATATTTCTCGACATGTTAAAGGCATTTGGCACAGTGTCCTGTGAACAACTCCTACATGAGTTTGCATCACTTGAGATATCTAGAAACACAATTACCTATCTGACCTCTATTAATCAGTCAAATGGCAAGATGACCTGTTCTCCACACATCCCATTACAGTAGGTGCTCCACAAGGCTCAATTCTTGGGCCTCTGCTCTTCACAGTTCTGACCAATAACCTCCACAAAGCTACTAACCTTGCTTCCATCATACAATATGCAGATGACTCCACTGTCATCTGGACTGTACCTAGCCTAAAACAACTATAAGACAATACTCAAAAATCTTTTACTGCCATTGAGTCTTTCTTAGAAAAATATCAGCTCATCCTTAATCCCAACAAAACCAAACTAATGCTGTTCCCTACCCAATGCCACAAAACAAACTCCTCCAACCATGACTTTACAATCACCTCATCCATTCACACTCTAATTAAACCCACCTCAGAAACCAAGCTGCTAGGTATCATTGTGGATGATTAGTTACAATTTTGACAAACATATATCTCATGCTATCAACACAGCCACATTAAATTAGGTTCCCTTTACAGAATAAAACTTTTCTTAAACTCTTCCAGACAAGCTATTGTCAGGCCCACCTGCTACCCACATTACTCTACGCATCCCCTATATTTACTAACCCTCAAAAATCATACTATGGTTCTGGCGCCTATGCTCATTAGCAGAATGTTTTGTTCGGTCTAACTGCATTTACAAAGCATATTTTTAATAAAGGTACACCAGACCACACCAGAAGAAAAGTGTTTAAAATGTCTACATTTGCTTAAGCTCTACAGAAATTAATATTCCAGCTGTGTCCTCTGTTTATACATTTGCATATGTATGCTAGCACCTGTAGACACCATACTTCCTTTCCCAGCTAGAGCTGTCCAAGATTCAGATCACTGGAACAATGTCATGGAAGACATACATTAACACGTCTCCCAGGGACACATTTGTTTGCTCACCTTTCTTTATGAATTACATTGGGTTTTGTAAGGTTGCAGGATATTGTGTTATATTCTTTTTAAGACCGGGAGTTAACATAACGGAACGCTTGTCATGTGACTGCCAATCTCTCTGCATTTACAGGAAGTGGCTACACCTTGTGCTTTTCACCTCTTCGTTTAGGCTTACGTTTGCTACTTCAACAGAAGTATATTACATATGCTTGTAGGAATATTATGTTGAATTCAAGATTTCTCATCTGTATTTATAATAAATGAAATTAAAATTTATTAAAAGTGTTTCTGTCCTTTGATGGTACTGAAGTGTAGGCATGTTAATGTAACTACACAGAATGCCTAGGGAGTCAGAATCTGCTGGCAAACACAACACATTACTAACACCTATCATGCTGGCAGTGAGGTCACCCCCTCAACACACACATAAAGCAGCAGAGTGCAGTGTTAGTTACAGCAATGCAAAAACTCATCCTTTTCCTATATGTTTACCACCAAGTAACCTATACTGTCCTGACCCTAGTATTGGTGTGATATACATTTTTTTCATTTTCTTATTTTATTTATTTATATTTTGTTTACTGCGATAGAGCTCTGATCAAAGATTGGTCTATTGCAGGATCAACCTGGGTTAAAATGCAAGAACAGAAACAACATGCAGTTTATATAATAATGAATAATCCGATAACAATAAGAACAAACAACAACAACAGCAGCAATCGATGAAGGATAAAAACAATGATAATGCCAATGTGTAAGAATTTGCAGTAGGTCATTCAAAGAATAATGCAGTGTCAGTTGCAGGAAAGCATACATTAGTGATGCTGTGTCCATATTTACATAGATATACTTATGCCTTACAGTGAAGAATTGGGTGGCAGACAGTGTACACATAGAGAGTACTTAGGGAGGCAATACTTGGTTAGTTTATGTGACATACATACAAAAATACAAACATAGGTTCATAGGTTGATACCAGGCTATCTGCCCTAGGGCATTTATAAGCCTACCCAGAGTGTGTTTGGCTTTCGCTACCCTTTTAGATTAGTTGACTGTGCCTCTGTATAGTAGGTCACAGAAGATATCCCTTTTAAGGTTAGTTTACTGTGCCTCTGTCTAGTAGGGACACAGAAGAGATCCCAGGGGTAAAACTATGATCTCCCATCCACTCGTCAAGATTTCTCTTGAAGAGGGTCATTGAGGGGGCTCTGTCTAACATGGATTGGGATTTTGTTCCAGAGTGAGGGGAGCCTCTGGGATATGAATCTGTCCCTCCAGCATGTCCTATTTATTTTTGTGCTGAGGTTTAAGTCCCTGGAGCATGTAGCTCTAAGGGATTTGGATTTCCTGAGGTGGAGCATGCCCACTAATTCTGGTTTGGACATGGCTTTATACATCAGGCACAGATCGCCTCTGAGTAGGCAGTAAGCAACTGAGTAGAGCTGGAGTTTCTTTAGCCTAACTGCTTAGGGCATCTGTTTGAGTCCCTTGATCCTCTTGGTGAGGTACTTTTGGGGTCTTTCCAGTTGCTGCAGGTGTTGGGTAAGGTACATCCCAAATGGGGCATTGTATTCAATTATGGGCCTGATGAGTGATGAGTAGAGGGGCACAATGACCTCTCTTGATCTAGATGTGAACCCTTTCATGATAAGGTGGGCTATATAGAAGGTCTTTCTAACCACTTTGGCAACGTGATTGTCAAAGGAGAAATTGCTATCTACTTGGGTCCCCAAATCCCTAATTACTTCTTCCGTACTTAATGGATTACCACCTATGTGGTAATTTGTGGGCACTTTGTTTTTCCCATAGTGGATGACTATGCACTTTTTGGCATTTAGCTTTAGGCCATGGCTCTGGCACCAGTTATCCGTCTCTGTGAGACCCTTTTGGAGGATGCTTGTGTCGGTCGGCAAGTCGATTATGGCACCCAGTTTGCAGTCATCTGCGAACTTGGTCAGCCATAGTCCTCCTGTGTTAGCCTGTACCTCAGAGAAATATATACAGAACAAGAGGGGTCCCAGGACTGAGCCTTGTGGGACGCCACTTGTAACTGGTTTAGAGTCTGACATGGCACCTGCAATTCTGACCATGTGGGTTCTATTCCTGAGCCAGTTTGCAACCCATCTTGTGACATAGGGGTTGATATTTAAGTTGGTGAGCTTATTTATGATGCCCGAGTGGGGTATTGTGTCGAAGGCTTTTGCAAGGTCTAGGTAGGTTGTGTGGACTACCTTCCCTTCATCTATGGCCTTGGTGACTGTTTCAAAGAAGTCGACTAGGTTCAAGAGGCAAGATCTGTCTTTAACAAAGCTGAATTGGGTAGGATCCAGTGTTTGGAGGTTCCCAATGTCTTTGTTTATGAGTTCCATGATGATATGCTCCATAGCTTTGCAGACCAGGCTAGTCAGGCTTATAGGGCTATAGTTTCCAGGGTCCATTGTGGCACCACCTTTGTGGAATGGGACCACTGTTGCTGTACGCCATTCCTTGGGTACATATCCTGTAGTAAGGCTGAAATTGAACAGTGACTTTATGTGAGGGTTCAGTTCTTCTTGGAGCTCGTGTAAGACACAGCCCGGGACACTGTCCGGTCCCATTGATGCTGTGTTTTTTGCTTTGGAGAGGGCAGCTCTCACCTGTGCATCTGTGATGTCAGGGAGGCTACACTCTGTTGGGATAGAAATTTGCTCTTTGGGGGGGAAGGGGGGGGAGTTTGCACTGAACCTGTCTGCCAGGATGTTGGCAATGTCTGTGGGTTCAGTGTATTTTTTTTCATTTTGCACTAACTCAGAGCATATCTGGGAGTTGCCACCCAGGTTCCTGACATAACTAAAGAAGGCCTTGTGATTATCTTTAGCGTCTTGTGCAATTTTTCTTTCGAAGCTGGCCTTAGATGATTTTATGAGGGATCATAGTTTCTTGCTAGTACTGATCAGAGATGCCTTCCCTTTCTGGGATTTTGCTCTATCAAGTAGTAGCTTCCTCCTTCTGTTGTATAGCTTATTTATGGCTGGGGTCCACCAGACAGGTCTCCTGCCTTTGGAGGAGTGAGTCTTGGTTTTATTTGGGATAGCACGATCCATGCATTCCTGTAGGTGTCCATAGAATGCATTTGTAAAGGATTCTGCGGTTTGGGCCATATTTTCCACTGGCCCGGGGGCTTTGAAGGATTCTGCCTCGGTTTTGAGACATGTGAAGTTTGCTTTTGAGAAGTTCTTCACCGTGGTTTCCTTGGCTGGGGGTGGGGACAGGATATGGATGTCCAGTGAGATTAATTTATGCTCAGATCTTACCAATGAGGGGTATACCTCTGGTATGGAACATAGAAACCCCATGTTGGTGATGATCAGGTCCAATATGTTTCCCCCCCTTGTGGGAGTGATGACCAGTTGTTCCATAGCATTTGAGTTTATAAATTCTAGGAACCATTGGGCGAGGGTGTTGGGGCTTGCGTAGTGCTCCCAGTCTATGTTTGCGTAGTTGAAGTCACCCAATATAATGGTGTTTGGAGAGACCTTCATATTCTCTAGTGTTCTCAGGAAAGCCGAGTGGGGTACCTGAGTTTGGGAGGGTGGTCTGTAGCAGGCTACAAACTGAAAGGCAGTTTTGCCCACTGTTAGTTGCACATGGATGGTCTCTGTTGCTTCGTGCAGTGCCACTAACCTGGAGATGTGGGTATCTTTGATGAATATGGATACTCCCCCTCCTTTTGTGGTTCGGTCCGAGTTTTGGGGCCGAAAAGCATGGTATGAGGTATAACCTAGTAGTGCTGGGGTGCTCTCGGGAGCCTTGAACCAGGTTTCTGTTACTGCACAGGTTTCAATATTCTCCATACTGAGGAGAGCCTTGAGTGCGTGCATCTTGAGGTTTAGACTTCTGGCATTGAGCAGCATTACCCTTAGTTTCTTTTTCCTTGTGTTGTCTATGGAGGTGGGTTTGTCTTTTGAGCCTTGCCTAAAAGAGGCACTATGGGGGTGGCAAGAGCCTTAGCCAGTATTCAAAAGCCCAGGGATGACAGGTGCAAGCCATCCCTAGCGAAGCAACGTGGCTTGTCGAGTATGTCATCCCAGGCTGACAGACACTGGATCCCCTTTGAATGACACCAATACTTTAGACAATTGTTAAAATTGATCATTTTGTCTTTATACTGTGGCATCATTCTTTGTGAGGGTAAGATGCTACTCAAGGTCAGGGTCATACCGGCCTGGGCTACATGATCAGAGAGCTCCTCTATGTCTCTTTTCATGTAGTCTAGGGAGGTATGTCTCAGGTCATTCACACCAGCATGGACGATGACGGAGTCATATTTGTACTTGCTTTGGAGTGACCTGAGTGCTTGTGTTATGTGGTGGATCCTGACACCTGACAGGCAGCTTACAGTGGCCTTCTCCTTGTTCAGCCTGATGAATGGGACATCAGTGTGTCTGACAATAGAGTCACCTATTACAAGTGTATTAGGTGTGTTGTTTAGCCTTAAGGGCTGTGACTGTGTGGCACACTGACTTTGTGAACTATGTGATACGTGGGTATTGTTGTGGGGTAGTGGTTGTTTGGATGTCTGCTTTGGAGATCTCTGCTGCTTGACCAGATTTTTATTTAGACCTTCCGAGTATGTTTTTGTGTGTTTATGTGTTTGGTTTGCTGTTGCGATAGGTCTATGTGAGACTGGATTTGTGGTGTGTGTGGTTACCTTTTCCTCCTGACTGACTGCGCCAGTACTGGGTTGAGAGAGCTCAGCCTCCAGTTTGGCTATATAGTTGCATCTCTCACATATATTTGAGCTTGTTGGGAGGAGGAGAGGGTTGCACTTTCTGCATTTATACATAAAAACACAAATACATACATAACAAACATACAAACATATAAACATACAAACATACATACATACAACTATTTCAGACAAAGGCTAAAATGCCCTTCTAGCCTACCAATAAACCATAACAATCATTCCTATAGTAAGTGTCCAAGTTGTTCTTAAAATACCTAAACTAGTGCTTGCTTTAATATAATCTGGTTGTCAATTCCATGCACCACCTACTTTCTCAGAGAACTATTTAGTACATCTCTAATTCCTACAGAATCTTCTATATACAGTAGGTTGTCTGATGATTCCTTACTACTTTTTGATAACCCCAAACATTCCCAGAGGTAGTTGTCTCTAAATGCCCTATATACCTGAATAAGATCTTCTTTTAAATATCTATGAGACACTGTACAAGTTCAGATATTTTAATCTTTCATAATAACTTAAATTTCCACATCCATAGATCCTTGGTATACTTCTTTTCTACTCTTTCTAATTTACTCAGCCTTCTTTTTCTTTCTTTTTTTAATAAGGTTTATATGGTATTATTTATACTCTGATATAACTTACAATAATTTCATCATTTCTGATTTCTCAGATTTTATAAGTCTTTTTATTCAGTCTATAGTTTTATAACCATCATTAGAATTGGTTGATATGGTCAGAAAAAAAATCAAAGCTAGACCACCCATAACCTCAGGTCCTTAAATGACTCTACAATTTCAACAACTGTGTGCTATATTAAATATTCACCCTTTAGTCTATGGTTCTCATATAATAAGTTTTTATGTATTTAGCAGCATTTCACTCTCATGTGCCCAAATGATCAGTTTAGTTAAGTTCTTTTGCAGATATGCCATATGTGTAACAGAAGTAATCAATTTATGCTTTTTAAGTAATCTCATATAGACTACAGAACACCTCAGATGAAAAGCATAGCTCTAAAAGATACACATATGGGTTTAAGGTGGGACATTGTGGGACACCCTAACTGCAACCTACAATTTCAGTTGTCCAGTTGCTGTATGATACTTGCCATGTCTTATTTGTAAGCCATGTAGCTATTCATCTTATCAAGATTACATCAACACCCAGTTGTTCCAATTTATTGATCAGTGTTTTGTGCATAACCCTATCAAAGGTTGACTATAAATATATGTAAATGATATCACAGCACAAGTTTTTCATTTATAGCGGTTATATTATTATTATATAGCATCATGTTACAGGTAGTTACAAATCTATTTTCAATGTATGTGTGCTGATTTGTGGTTTCAAGTCCCAACCTTGCAATAATGACAATAACATTTCCAAAACAACCTTCTACAATTATTTTTATTTTACAGCAAGAAATTAAACTTATTGGTCTGTAAATGACTCTGGGTTTGTTCTATTCCCCTTTCCATTAAAGATGGATTTAATAAGTGCATGTCTCCAGTCTTGAGGAATCTCCTCAACATACTGCTCAACTGTTAAGATATTCACAGAATGTCCAGATTTTTCCCTCATATTTTTGGTGTTTGTTTCTCATAAAATTTGTGTTTTTCTGACAAATCATTGTGATGATCTACAGTCAGTAAATAATGACATGCATTTGAGTGTCAGACTACATATCTTTCAGAAAATGCATGCTAACACAAATCCTGTTATTTTAGCAACTTTCTAAGTTTATAAGAATAATATTTAAAATGTGTCCCTATTTTGGGGCCTTTGTCCCCCATTATGTTAGGCTTTGTCCAGATTTTTGTGCAATGAGGTTGAGACATATGTTCCACAAACTTAAATGATCATATAAAAAACAAATATTATGGTACTGTAAGATCATTCTGGAGTATTCTCGGTCATTATTACAAATTGTTTCTCCTCCCTGTGCTTTTCTGGGGTCCAGTTTACATAGTTCTTTAATTTAATTTAATTTCACTCTCTGAAGTTGCTTTGATGTTACTAGCACAATTTATCATGCCCTTTGTTAAGACAAACTGTTTTGCCTAAGATTTTGTAAACATAGTTATAATCTGTCATGTTTGAGAATACATTTCATAATCTACACACAGTTAATCACATCTTATATATCTCTAAAATAGTTTCCTACAATGCTCAACATCTTTATATAAATTTGTCTCACATTATGTTTAATGTGTCTGTCCAGTTTGCTTATTTCAGTTTTCAAAGCTATAGTATGACAGTATTTCCATATCCAGTATTTTTTATCTCTCATTTTAATTAAGCATCTTGTTCTTACGGAAATATATCCTCCGAGCCTTCTGTGCCTAGATTGTGGTTTTAAACATTTTTATTTTTTTAATTTAAACAACTTCCTTTTCAAAACTTGCCACATTCCTTCTGCAGTTTTTTCCACTGAATGCATCACTCCAATTAATTTTACATAGTGACTGTTTGGCTTCCACATAGTCTGTTACTAACCTTCTGCCTATTAGTTTAGATTTCAGTTTAGCACAACTATCTAGCAGTAATTTAACCTTTATAACCCCATGACCTTTGCATATCAATTGTGGTAAAACTTGACATGAAGTAACACTTATTCCCTTATGAAAATGTAGTGTCTAGTATGTTCTTCTCACTGGTAGGTTTGTTTGCAATCTGCAACAATTGCTGTTCACAAACATAGCTTGTAAGTAATTTCCTTACTAATATAGAATAAATACTACTCCAGTTTGTTACTAGCAAATATAGTTCCCAGCATATTATTCCTCAAGTATTTCATGCAAGTAATGTACGATTTCTCTAGGTCATCAGTACGTGACACTGGTACTCTATGCATGCCAACAATTGCATTCTGTTCAAAGGATGTATTTGTTGTTACAGTTACACAATCTATAGCAGTGTTGTTGTCATCAAACATGTAATAATCACATCTCATAACAAACTTTAATCCCTGTCATAACACTTCCTTCTGATTTTTTTTCTTTTTGTTAAAATGTCTGTTGCAGTAAAACATTTATACCCTGGTATAAGTGGTTTATGGTCATTATTCTTTAACCATGGTTTGCAAACAATAACAACATCAGTCATATGTAAATGAAGCAAATTTTCCTCCTGAAATACTATTATTAGTAATGATGTTAGCATTAACAACCAGTAGAAATATATTAACTCTTGCTGTCTGTGAACTGTTTCTCACCTGGCAAAAATCCTGTCTTGTGTTATAGTCAAATATTATAATATATATGCTGCAAAAATTCTCTTTCATTGTCTTAAAAAATGGTCTCCAGGCTGTCTAAATATATGTGCCCAAAATTAGGCTTGAATGTTCTGCACATTTCCATTTTTTAAATGAGCCATTTTTTTATTTTTTTATTATCTTAAAAACTATTTTCATTCATGCTGACCTGACTCTCCTTTCTATACATGACTTAAAAAATATTCTCTAACTCTTGTAGAAACTATGCCATCTAAGAGGGGTGTAAATTCCATTCTAACAGTCAGTGAAGATGAGATTAGTTGTGCAGATAAAAACGAGAGCCTGGTAATGATTCTGTCAAATGGTACAGAAGCACAAATACATAAATTTAAAAAAAACAAACAGAATCATCACAGCTAAAGAAAAAACTTAAAAACTTTAATATAAGAACAGAATAAGCGCTTTCGGGGATAACAGACGCTTCTTCAGAGTCAAGTAACAGCAGCATTCTTCTCCCTATTTAAAAGCAGTCAATTAGTCAAATTAATTAAGAACTCCATCCTCTTAAAGACACATAGACAAATACAATGCTAACACACTATCATCATTTAGTAAAAAATTTTACAAAAGAAATACAGCAGCTTAAAATCACACTTCTCAAATATTTTTCACACATAAAAAAATATATATATATATATATATTATATATATATATATTATATATTTATTTATATATATATATATATATATATATATATATATATATATATATATAAAAATAAATATATATAAAAAATCAAAGGGGGAGTGCCTGTGCACGCAACAATGGTTTATGCCATGTAATTTATTCCTGGTGTAGTTACTGCATTAAAAAACGTAATCCAAGTAATTCAGCCACCTCGGTCTTATTCCTAATATCACCCCCTCTAATGTTATCTCTCACAATTTCCAACACAAACAATTTAAAATGGTGCTGGGGTCCACTAGCTCTGACATGATGTGCAAAAGCACTGCTCTCTTTAATGTTCCTGATGTCTCCAATGTGTTCACAGATACATTCCCTCAAAGATTGATTAGTCTTCCCTATATAGAACACAAAACAGACCTTACAAAAACCTGAAATAAATCACATTCCTAGTTTTGCAGTGTGCATAAAACTTACAATCAACCATTACTCCCATCTGTGGATGTCTAAAACTCGTACCAGTATAAATATATTCACAAACAGTGCAATTTCTGCAGGGGAATGTACCATGTCTCTGTGAGACAGGGGCTGTCCTAGTCAGTCCTGAGCTATAACATAACTGTCTTTTCAGTGAAAGATTGTTCCTAAATGAAAACCTAGGCCTCTCACTAACCACCTCTTTAACCTCCTCACATGCTTCCAATATACCCCAATTATTTTTAATTATGTCACAAAAACATTGACATCACTCCAGAGAGTTGTGGGAACTCTCACCATTCCTGCACTAGCACGCCCATGTTCAAACACTTGTCTGGGAGGTTGCTCAGTGAAATACGGTCGACCCCTAGTATCTCTCTCCTTCAGTAGCTGGGTAATACTACTATCAATCTCTTTTTCAGTATATCCTCTATTCAGGAAATCACTCTTAAGCTGCATTAAAGCTACCCCAAGTTGCATGTCATCATTGTACAACCGCATCATTCTCAAAACCTGACCTCTGAGCACATTCTTGGCAGCATGCCGTGGATGCAAGCTACTCTTGTGTAAGAGTGCATTCTTCCAACTCTTTTTCCTAAATAAGCTAGTATGTACATCCCCTAAATCAGACTTTCTTACAGTAACATACAAAAAGTCTCTTTCATCTGTAGAGTATTTATACATAAACTTCAAAAAAGTCGTAGTCTTAGAAAGGTAATCAGTGAACTGGGGCATCAATTCACTTGGGCCTTTCCAAAGAAAAAAATATGTCATCCACGAAACGAGTGTACCAAGTCATATAACCAAAAAACTCATTGTTGTGAAACACCGCATTCTCCTCCCAATGTAATAAATGTTAAGTTGGCATAGCTATTGGCACAAGCCATGCCCATAGCCATGCCAACCTTCTGCAGAAAAAAAAAAATTCCCTGTTGAAAACAAAAACATTATTCTCAAGAATAATTTCTAATAGCATACAAACTAATTCAATTTTATCTGGGGACATATATCTCCCCATTAACAACAATTCCCTAATATTATCAATGCCCTAATTGCACCAATTATTTGGCATAACAATGCCGCGGTGGTACGGCAGTAGCGTTGTTACCTCACAGAAAGAGGTTCTCCCGTTCAATTCTCAGCTGGGCTTGGGAGTGCCTTCTGTGTGGAGTCTGCATGTCCTCCCCGCAGTTGGGTAGCATTTGAAAGACATGCGTGCATAATGGGCATGCCTTCGTTGAAGGTTGAGCATCGAGCTGGCACCTCGGCGTTTCATAAAAATCTACTGCCAATCATTAGTGGACCGGAGTTCCACTGTGGCGACCCCTTACCAGGAAAAGCTGAAAGACAAACAACAACATTTGGAATAACAATGAACAGGGACTCTACATCCTTAGTAACAAAAATATAATCACCAATAAGCCCAGATCCCCTCACATTAACATACAAATCTGCAGAAAAGTACTGGTATCTCTCAAAATTGTCCTTGTCTGTTCTAATACTGGTCACAAAGTCTTCTCCACATAAATAGACAGTGGTTCAGAAGCTCATCTTATACTGGAAACAATTGGTCTCATTGGTAGATATTCCAAGTTCTTATGCACCTTTGGAAGGCCATACATGACTGGAACCACAGGATATTCAATGGTAAAATACTTATACAAATCCTCAGAGATGATGTTAGTCATAAGCAAGTCAAAAACCAGAAAAGACACTTTCTCCATTACTCCATTCACAAGTGCTTTAGAAAGCACAGTATAAAGGGAAGGGTCTCTTACCTATTTCTGCATCTGCTCAAAATTAAGTTCCTTATCCATTAGCATGACTCCACCTCCTTTATCCGCTGGCCTTATCATTAGTGAGGACATATTTTTCAGTTCACATAAAGCTCTGTACTCATCTGTAGTCAAATTATAGTAAGTAGGACTTTACTATTGTTCAAACTCTTTCCTTATTTCATTCTCACAAACAGTGACAAAAGTCTGAACAACCGGGGAAGGGTCTCTTACCTATTTCTGCATCTGCTCAAAATTAAGTTCCTTATCCATTAACATGACTCCACCTCCTTTATCCGCTGGCCTTATCATTAGTGAGGACATATTTTTCAGTTCACATAAAGCTCTGTACTCATCTGTAGTCAAATTATAGTAAGTAGGACTTTACTCATGCTCAAACTCTTTCCTTATTTCATTCTCACAAACAGTGACAAAAGTCTGAACAACCGGGTGAATCTTAGGTATAAAAGCACTCAGCTTTCAGGCTCATCAGGAAAATTAAAAAGAGTAGTGCTTTAGCATGTCATGTCAGGCTTAGTGGGCCCTAGCACTGTTTTACGTTTTTGTGTTGGAAATTGTGAGAGATAACATTAGAGGGGGTGATATTAGGAATAAAACCGAGCTGGCTGAATTACATCGGATTACATTTTTTAATGCAGTAAAGACACCAGGAATAAATTACATGGTATCGATTAAACCATTGTTACGTGCACAGGCACTCCCCCTTTGATGGTTTCTTTATATATATATATTTTTTTTTTATGTATGAAAAATTTTTGAGATGTGTGATTTTAAGCTGCTGTATTTCTTTTGTAAAATTTTTTACTAAGTGCTGATAATGTGTTAGCATTGTATTGGTCTGTGTGTCTTTAAGAGGATGGAGTTCTTATTTAATTTGCCTAACTGACTGCTTTTAAATAGGGAGAAGAATGCTGCTGTTACTTGAGTCTGAAGAAGAGTCTGTTAGGCCGCAAAAGCGCTTACTCTGTTCTTATATTAAAGTTTTAAAGTTTTTCCTCTAGCCGTGGTGATTCTGTTCGGTTTTTATTTTATGTAAATGAGATCAGTGGCACCAACATGAATAAAAACAGTTCTATACTTCCTTACATTAAGGTATTCTAAGGTCCTACTCACATCCTGTAATTTTACTCCTTGCAAGCTTAACACAATTTCATGTTCATTATCCACTTTGCAAATGTAAGAATCAGTTCCTGTAACAACTTGAGTTTCCAGTTACTAGTACAGTATTTCTGACCAGATCTGAGGATCCTTCTACTTGTAATTCATTAATGTCAGCTCTGCAAATTGTTATAAAAGAATAATATTAATCTTACTGTTTTCAACTCTTATTTAATTTGCCAGTTTACAGTTTTTATCTAGCCGTCTTTGTAATAGTCTAATCCACATTGTCAACATCAGTTTTTCTCCTCTTTTTTTTTTTTTACAGTAATGTTAAATATAAATAAATAAATAAATAAAATAATCCTTCCAGGTTGAGTTTAAATGTTTTCATTATAGCCTGCTCCTTACCTCTTTTTTTCTGCTATCTGTGTTGGAAAAACTATGTCATTTTCTGTAGACTGAATATTTTGTGATTGAGCAATGTTATTATTCTCTATAATTTCAGTGTTATATGTACACACAGCTTACAGGCAGTTACCATAACAGTTTAATGGTTACCTGATAGACATAAGGTACATGGTTTGATTCCCACTTTTGAAAAGAAAATTAGCTAGGCTTCAAAAGCACCACAAGGGCAGCTAGCCTAGTCCCTACCTATTAACCCAAAAGCAATGACCTTTTCAGTATATATTGTCTTTCCATTATAGATATTAGTCAATTTATTTTTATACCGTTATTTTTTGTGAACTTCTCTCTTTCTTTTTTTTATTTTCTTCTACATGTACTGAATTCTCAGACTGCTGAATATTTGTACTCTGAATTCCAAAGTTGTCATTGTTAGGTTGATGTTTAGTAGAGACTGAGTGATTTGTACTGGCAGAGGACACTTCCTGTCCTAAAATGTGATCTACTTGCACTTTGCCTAATACTATTTATCTCATCACTGGTCATTTATACTGCTACTGCTGTTGCCAGACCTTGTAGGAGGAAGAAGTGCATTTATACCCTGTTTGACTTGTCATAGACTACATGACACAGAAATTGCTGACAGATACAGGGTGGACAGGGAAACACGGGAGGAAATATACAACTTATGCCACCCCCTCCCCCCACCTCAGGCTTCAGGAAAATCATGGAGAACCAATTACGCTGGAAACAAAGGTATGTGTAGCATTATGTCATCTAGCTACTGGTACTTTCCAGAGACCCACAGAGGATATATTATGGGTGTCAAAGGCATCAGGCTCTAGAATATTACATCAGTTTTTGAATGCAATGCTACTGCATGCAAGGGATCCCATATGTTTTCCACACATCCCACAGGAGAGAGCAAGAATCATGCAGGAATTCTGTGCAGTAGCACACTCTCCTGAAGTGTTGGGGGCCATAATTTGCAAACAAATAGAAATAAAAGCCCCACCCAGTGAACAGGAAAGGAGATACATCAACAGAAAAGGTTTCTGCTCCATAAACTGTAAGTTTGTCTGTAATGCCCAAGGAATCATCTACAACATCTGTGCAGGTAACTCAGGCATTTTCCATTACTCACACATATGGCACATGTGTGATCTGTACACTAAGTTTGTTATGGGTGACATTCCTCAAGGGCATCTAGGGAGATGCAGGTTATGCACTGTAGCCCTGGCTGATGGCACCCATAAGAAACCCACACAACCCACTGAATAAGGATACAATAAGGTCCACTATCAAACTAGGAATATTATTTAATGCGTGTTTGTTTTGCTTAAATCAAGGTTCTGGTGTCTAGTCTGTGTCATGTTACACAATATAATTTTCTGGAAACAGCTTCAACAAAAACAGCAAGTTGTAGGACCACAGTTACAAGGGCCAGCACAAAGAACAGATGAGGAGTCTGAGGGAGAACCACCAGCGGAAGATTATGCTGGCAGACAGAGGTGTGCACACTATGTCCTGGTTCTGACTAATAGGCAAAGGATAGCACACACAATTACCATCTATGTCAAAGCCTAAGATCCGACACATATGCAAACCGCAAAACTGATGTCTGTCAGATTTCACAACCTTTACTTAACCATGTAATGGCTGTGTTCGGATAGCATCAGACAGGGAAAGCCTACAAAGACACAGTTTGTACCTGCAGTAATGACAAGGTAAGTCTGGAACTTATTTAACTGATTATTGTCATATGGAAATACATCTATGCCCCTAACCAGAGCATTTGTCTGAGGTATAGAGTTATGTCAGTAATATCTGCACTGACAGATTTTTTAAATATGCAGTCACATATTAGAAATAATAATGTGCATCAGTTATTTCAGTTTACTACCATATATAAAACATAGAACAGGTCAATTTTACTGTCATTTATGCGAATATACCCAGAAGCAAGACTGAAGTACTTAATGCTTTCACTGCTGTAACAGCAATACTAAGTGAAATACAATGGGGTTCAACAATTATAAAAGCAATCATTCACAAATGAGTAGGAATAAAAAATCAACAACTTTTCTTCTGCAATACATATTGATAAGTGCAAGCATGTGAATAAGCAAGCATTAGCTATTCACTGTGTGCATGACAGATATTTAACCCTAAGTCACAAAGACATGTATGAAGGGCAGGGCACAGTCATGATCATTTGCACTGGGTGGGGAAGGGTAAGAGGGCAAGGCTGACACAAAAGAATTGAGTGTGCGTGAGTAAGCAACACATGTAGCTATCAGAGGATAGGGTATTCAGGGCCAGTAGCAGCCAGCAATACTATTTAGGTAGTTTGTGCATGTATGAGGGAGTATGGGCAGTTGATTTTTGTTTTCAGTGTATGTGTGTGGGCATTATCACAATCAAGCTCTGTGGTAGCACTACATCCTGGCATCTTGGACAGGTGTGAGCTGTGCATAGCAGAGTAGTCAGTTCAAAGCCATCACCCCTGACCATCAAAATCACCCCTGCCAGGAGTTGCAGTGTTATTTACATGGCCCTCACTAGAAGTCAGGGTGCTACCTGAATTTGAGTGAGCTCTCCTCATAACTTTGTCCAGGACCACAGCCCCATGGCCTACCATGTCTGGGTGTGGACACCAAAATCACTGATGAAGCAATGAGCAATGGATGTAGTGTTTCTGTGGGAGTGGAATCTCACATAGGCACATTTGCTAACACCAGAAGATGTAGAACCTCTCTGGTCACATGGGTTTCCACTCTCCCTCAATAGACATTCCATCACAGACTCTGCCTGATCCAGTGTGTCATTCACCCTGTCCAATGAATCACCCGCATGGTTTAGAGAGTCACTCATATCAGAATGCATGACATTTAGTAGCTGCACTTTCTATTCTGAGGCCCTAGTGGAACATGCCAGTGCCTCCACTATGGCCCTACACATATGTCTGGTGGCACCTAATGACACACTAGCATCACGAGGAGGGTGGACAGCAGGTCTCCTCTGAGCACCCCTACCAACCCTCCTGTGTGGCACCACTCCCTCATGATGACTACAGGGAGAAGCTACCAACTTTGCAAATGGAGTAACCACACTGCCCTGATTAACAGTGTCATGCTCAACTTTTCCTATATCAGAGATCTCCATGTCATGGGTATGGACAGGCATACTGACTGTTGTCTCAAATATGGGCAGGGGATGTGGGAGCCATAACCTCAGTGTCAGACTGACCCTTTGCACCCCCAGCCTGTGCTTCTTTATTGCCACAATCATCATTAGAAGCTACTGATACTGTGACATCAGGTAGGAGTTCAACAGTGGTACTGTCAGGATCACCTATGATAACAAGTAATAAACACAATAAACAGAAAATAGTGAATAAAATTGATCATATATTTTCCTCATACAAAAGGTATGTTAAAATCTAACAGATGATTAAGCAACACAGTTTTTAGTCTCATATAGACCCAAATTGACCTTATGGACAGTAATACCAATAACGAAATGTGTGCCTCCCATGTGCAGGTGAGCTGGCAGACTGCAATCCAGATGTGCCTGTATGAAAGAAAGGAAAAGGAAAGAAGGCTGATAAGTATAACAATGCAAATGAAACAAGAAAAAGAACAACTCCCTTCACAAGTGCAGATTAAAAATGTTCTCACACAAATATTTAATGAATAGTTGCATTCCACCACCCCAAAAACATCCTCCCCTTGTTCTCCATGATTATGTCAAATGACTCAAAGTTATCACTGACTCTGATAGGCTCTACATATATCAGACACCTACGATATATGCATATAAAAATAAAACAATGACACGTGCATTTTGTATACCTGGAAGATCTACTTGTGACAGTCTAAGTCTGTCCTCCACATCTGCACCAATGTCAAGGATTCTGTGGGAATCCTCTGCCAAGTTATGTGGATCTCTGACAATGGTCAGAAACTCTTTTGTTTCAGATAGTGGTGATTTGGTAGCAGGGACACTTCCCATAGCTACCTTTTCTTGGGCAATTGCAGCTGCCCTACAGCAAACAGAGGTTACATCACTTGCCCAGTGTTGTATCTGGAAGTAAGCTCTGCCATGCCCTCCAACAGCATGATTGTCATTGACCACCTGCTGCCATGTTCTCTCTTGGGCAGTTTGGTCACCTCTACTGCTCCATGGCAATGTAAGGCCTGGATAATGACCTAATTTTCTGCATCAATGTATGGTTGCTTGCTGGGTACAGATTTCTTGTTGGGCGCCATATCCCTGTATGAGATGAAATAGAAACAGACAAGCATAATTACATAGATAGGATGGCTGTAAACTCAATTATTTGTGAATGCATGCACCAATCATGCACACAACAGTTTTAAAGTTAATGTTCCCTATGGCAACACACAAGTTTGGACCCCCCCCCAAAAAAAAGCAATATTTCTGAATTAAATCTCAATAACAATCTATAACAGTTTGGTAATGCAGATAACACAGGTTTAACTGTGTAATACATCGCAGTATTAAGAATAAAAATTCAAAATGTAGCATTAGAAATGTCAGACAACTATTGTAAGTGCCAGTTCCACTGCTGTAGAGGGTAGTCAGATAGAAATCCACAAATGAAGCACATTTTTCTTTCTACTAGCATAAGTAAATTTCCAGACCTTCATACAAAATTATAATACACTTGTCTGCAATAACTGTGCAAACAACAATTAAATACAAACTAAAAAATATAGGTCATGTAGCATTCTGTAGCATACCTTTTGTAATGCAGACATGACTGTGGTAAGCAAAAAGGATAAAGAAAAACCATTAAGATAAAAAAATGCTTTTGAGCAGCCAGTGCAATTCACATTTTAACAGTACAGTAAAAGCATTATGTAAGTAATAATAACCTACTTTGACAATACAGCAGTGTAGAAAATAGATAATTATCTGAAAGTTGTATTTATTTAGCAGTATCAAGCTGCCATAATCAAACCAGTCTCCCCATTGTGATATAAATGCATTAGCTGCATGATTACCTTTATACAGTGCACAGTCAGCCCTGAGAGCACTGTGAGTATGCAGATGAGGTGTTAAATCATTATCATTCCTGAATACCATGCTCTGCACTAGGTGTAGGGAATGTAAACATGGTATAAGGACCTACACAATTACATGTACAAACCCTAACAATACAAGAATTAGTAGTGAGAAGTGTTCACTGCTAATGGCTTGCAGTGTCTATAATTACTCTGACCCCAGGTACAGTTTTCCACCTTTGACATGCACCTACTGAGGATGTATCAGGGACAAGAGACTTAACTAAAAGTCTGAAAGTACATTGACTGAGTTAGGAGGGCAACATTCCTAACAGTCAAATGTTGTCTTTAATGACCACATTTACTGCTCCTTAATAAGAAATGTTGTTCATATTCAAGGGAGTACTATAGCATATGCAATGTAACTGTGGTGGTGGTGCTGTGGTAGCATTGTTGCCTCACAGTAAGACGTTGTCCTGTTCGATTTTCAGTTAGAGCATCTTCTGTGTGGAGACACATGTGAATGGGCATACCTTCATTGAAGGTTGTGCATCAGGGTGGGTAACTCAGCACATAAAATCTACTGCCAATCATTAGTGGACTGGAGTTGCTCTGTGGCGACCCCTAACCAGGAAAAGCCGAAAGACACAACAACAACAACAATTATAGCATATGCAATAAAACAGAGATAGAATTGCTCTTAATAAAATATAGATAAGGGAAGGAGGCACCATAATGAAAGAGATGAATGCACTTGTAGCATATGTACACTTTATTTAATATTGTGTGAGTACATGAGTATCATAACTGATGGCAATATCATGGTCATCCAGACATTTACTGTCAAATGAGAAACAGCTACTTTATAACTTGTTTCTGTTCCACTTTCAATGGGACTTGGCACAATGTCACATTATTAGTACACCTAAACACTTTTCTCTCCTTACTAATATATGTTTTTGTCTATGGTGACTATGGGAAATACTCTGAAATTATTGTTTTTACTCCCCTTGTTTGAGTGTTCAAATCAATATAGGCTCCTTTTGCAAGATAACAAAGTTGATTATACATTTGAAATGTACATTTAAAGTAATTGGATCACCAATTGTTTTATTTTTTCCTTTTATCATTTGCACACTGTTTGGCATTGTGCTGCATTGACTGGCTGCAGTCAATAGCAGTGAATGACATTTTACTGCCCATGGTGAAAAATGATATTTTTTATTTGACTGCTATCAATAGATCAGTGAAGACTGGCATTGTTGCTCTTTCTTCAGCAGTCTGGACAGTAATGAGAGAAAAAAAAATCAGGTTATCACACTCCTATCTCTATAACATAATGTGTAAATGTATTGAGCTTACAGAAACCGTACAGTTGATGCAGGGTTCCAAACCTGTTCACAGATCATTTTACTGAGTGAGGTATTACTAAATCTTGACACTCATTCAGGTGTATGAAAGTGTTGATGTGGGAAACTCAAGTAAAGTCAGTACTGGCTAAAATTGAAAGACAGATAAGTCCTTTGAAATTATGTCAGTATTAACTGTGTGTGCAGTGTGAACAATGAAAACATTTTTTTCTGTTCTTTGTGCCCTTGTTTATTCCCATGACATTTGCTAAAGTCCTGATATTGTTACACATACATGATAGTACTGATGTGGCTAGGAAATGTGACAAGGCTGAATGTATCAGTGTAACTTAGGAGCAGCTGTGCACATTGCTAGATATACACTCTGATTCATTTCATGTGTCTTCAAGTAGATAGTCCCAAAAAGTTGTTTGAACGTCTCTGATAAATATTGCCTTCTGCATTTGTGTGCGTGTAGGAAAGTTAATACATAGGTCAAATCCACTTACATGATAACATTACTGAAGGTGATCTGAATACATATTTAATCACATATTGTGATACCATTGTGTTGTTTAACAAGCAAATTTTATCATTATTGCTAACATGTGAGCTTTCATCTGTCCACTTTCATATTATTTGTCATTAATTGCAGGTCTGATAGTTTGTTCCACAAAGTACATTTCTGATGTTGCAATGAAATGTGAGAAGGATGAATGTGTTGCTTGAATGCACTTCTTGCTCTGGTCACATATTTTTGTATAATGACTTCTCCATTTGCTGTTTGCTCAGTAGCATGCAAAAACAGATCACTACATAAGAAAAAGGGGACATTTTTGTTTAATCTGCCTTGTAGTGCAAACATGCCTGGCAATGTTACGCTTTCCTCAGCACCCTAGACAGTGCTTCGTGGGGAAAATCTACCTGTCATATACCTATCTCTGTGGCACAAGGTGTAAGTGCAGTGAGTTTAGATAAAGAACACAACTGATTAAGGGTTGGAATCTGGTTAAAAGATACTTTTAGGAAAGGTGTAAGAATTCAATTTCTCACAACAGTTTGATTAGGGCTATAAAATTAATAAGCTAACTTTCAAATTTTGCATACTTTATCCTGTGGATTCCATTCCCAGTTGGTACAACAATATTTTAACATTGTGTAAGCTCCATCATAATATGTTCCAATCCATCCTGTCTCCTTCCACACTGCAAGGATTAAAAGCCATGCCATTCAGCATTCCATTGTTGAACATTGGAACCTGTGTCAATAGGTTGAGCATCACACATGGCAAAGCTCAATGCCATGTTTCACACCTTTACTGATATGTGATGTAAGTAGTGACAAAGTGTCTGAAATGGAATCCATCTGCTTTCGATTGTTCAAATTCAGTTGGAAGGCTGGGTGTTTTTGGGCCAACAAGTTACCCATACTATGTGAACTGGGCACCAATTAATGCATAACTTGATAACTTAACTTTTGCAGACTTGAGAGAGATAATGGTGATAAATTTAGAGCACAAAGATGGAGTGTTGAGGAGTCCAGGATATTTTTGGCAATCTTCATGAAGCGTTACAGCCATAGGCTGCTGCAGGGGATTATTATCAAGTCTCAATATAAGGCTGAAGCTTGTAATAGTTTAGCCAAGGCTGCCTCCAGTGCAACAGGCATTCCATGCACTGGGGAACATCTTCACAACTATAGTGACCTTAAAAAGCACAAGTAGGACCTCCTAAGCCAATGGGAGGCTAAATTTAGGACTACAAACACCCCTCAGTTGTGTAAGTACATTGAACCATTACCTGTCTATGACATGGCATTAATGATCTAGCCAGCCAATGCAGGTACTCATTTTGCTTTCCTTTTGAACTGTACAGCTGCAGAGGGGATAGCTGCAAGCCATGAGGTGCACCAGGATAGATTAAATCACCACAGAGATGGATGGGGTAAGTATGACTCAGGTCCAAATTCGAGCTAGAACTTTATTTTCATTCCCCTCGAGCACTAGCATCTTGAGCAGGCATACCTCAACCTTCACCTCAAGCATGTATGCCTTCCCCAGTAACACTTGCTGCTCGCATTAGGCAATAAGAACAACAGCTAGCTGTGTGTGGGTTCAATAACTAGAAGCAGCACTTTTTATTACTGGATAAGTATTTATAAAATATTAACAGCAATAATATATCTGGAGGAATCAAATTATGGTAATTGCAATTATTAAATTTGAATGCATATTTCCTATCCATCATAGGTAAATAATGGCTGCTCTTTGTTATATCAAAACTGTGAGATTTGTTTATTTCATGACACATAAATTCCTATCAATTATATATGGATGTGGCAAAGTTGTACAATAGTAAATTATCATAATTGTTTATGAATTGTCAGAAAAAATGCATTGAAAAAAATACAGTACTGTGAGCAGTAGTCGTGAAGGTGGTGAGTTTTTCACCCAGGAGGAGTTGACAAGACTGGTGAGAGGATTTCCTGAAGAAGGGCCTTGGTGCATGTATTGGCAGGGTTGAGAACGTCCTGCACTGGATTGCAAAGATGATGCCACATCTGTTTCTGCCCCAGGGAGCTACTGTAGGAGACAGTGATGAGTGTTTTGAGAATGATGACTAGATTCTCACTGTTCTCAGGCTGGACATGGGTGTGCCTACAATGTCCCTACCTATCCCCAATCATGGTGCCCCCAACCTTTTGTCTTCATCACCATTACTGTCTGTCTTGTATGTCCTGTATATCTGCACCTGCTACCTATCCTACCCTACCTGACCCTCTCATTCCTAAGCACCTTTCCCAACATTTCTCTCTCCCCCCAAAAAAATTAATAAAAAATAGGTATCTATCCCACAAATAAAAATTATGCCCCATACATATCTCTCCATTTCACCTATGTGTCATCTTGACATACTCAGTTTAGTCCAATTGGCCATACAACATTATTCTGTTGTTGTTATCCATCACTGACGTGGTGCCTCTCCAAAGTCATGCAATTGTGTATACAATTGTTAATTTATGTTGTGAAGAAGTGGTAGCTATGGTGCTGTCCCACAACATTCCTGCAAATTCCAGTATTGTTTCCCCTGTGTCCTACCTTCTACTTGCCATCCCCATTTTCACCATTTTCTTATCCACCCTTGTTTTGCATGTTTAATCTGGTCAAAAATAGATTTACATACAAAACACATGGCCAGAAATGCCCAATGGGAAAGCCTTCTCCTTATGTCTTTTGCATTTGCATAGAAATTGGCAAAGCACAGCAATGCTGAGTGGCAATTAATATAGCAATAACCCACGCCTGGGTGTGGGTAATGCTAAATTTACCCACGGTTGGCGTGGTTTGGTCCCGAGGGCAAAGCCCGAGGGACCAAACAAAGCCAACCGTGGGTAAATTTAGCATTAGCCACACCCAGAAGTGGGTTATTGCTATTATACCATGACATTATTTAAGAAAAGAAACTATTACTTTTCTTAAATAATGGCATAGTATAATGCCTGTTTGCTGCCCTTCCGCAGATGTCTGGCATCCGCGGCAGTTCTGATGTACTGCGCGACTGTGCAGTACATCAGAGCTGTGGGCAAAAGCAACAGAGAAAGCAAGATCTCTGTTGCTTTTTTTTAGTGTTTCGCTATGTTAAATGAGTTTAACATAGCGAGACAGTTTTAAAATAAGCAACGGAGATGTCCGTTGCTTATTTTAAAACTGTCTCGCTATGTTAAACTCATTTAACATAGCGAAACACTAAAAAAAAGCAACGGAGATCTTGCTTTCTCCATTGCTTTTAAAACACTGTCTCGCTATGTTAAATGGGTTTAACATGGCGAGACAGCTAAAATAAGCAACGGAGTTCTCCGTTTCTTATTTTAAAGCTGTCTCGCTATGTTAAACCCATTTAACATAGCGAGACAGTGTTTTAAAAAAACGAATTATACTAATGGAAAAAAGTCTGGGCGACCGGACCTTTTTCCATTAGTATAACTCGATTTACAACGGGCACGCTGGCCAATCAGCGTGCACGTTTTGGGGGGGTCATGGTATAATGCTGTTTAACTTCTTATTGCAAAAGCTGAAAATTTCAGTTTAATCTGCAGTGGTCTGTTTACTTATATACAAATGTATTAAATCCACTGTGCTATGAAAATATAGAGTAAAGGCAGACTAAAGGAACTAGAGTGATATAATTAATGCATCAGTTAGGCTGCTGGATGTAACAAAGTAAGAGCCCCTTTGTGGTGTGTTGAGATAATTACCCTGTTGGCAAGCTGATGTTTTTGCATAAGTCATAGGTTCAATTAAAGCCTATAGGTCAATTGATTAATTCATGACATTTCATATTCCTATATCATATAATTAACTGCAAACATCTGTACTTCTCTCCATATACAACATTTCACTGACATACCATTTGAATAGTGCAGCAAGACATAATTTGCAAAAATATTTCAGCCCCAACAGGGAGACTTATTAACCTTATCCTGCTTATGCCTTCATGTTTATTGCACTTATTTCTTCATATAGCAAGCACTTCATTGTACAGAGCATGACAGCTGAATAATGATTTAATAAGAATAACACACTATACAGATGTTCCTACATGTCCAACAAAACATATTGTTGTTATTCCTCTCTGAATCTGTATCTGCCTCTCTCTAATCATCCCTTCTGCTTCAGTAAGTTGCCAGTGTGCTTCATGTGTGTTATTTAAATGTTATGACCTTGTAATTTCTTTGCAGTATGATAAGCTAATGCTCACATGTGTAGATACATTTTTAACTAATTTCAAGGGTTCTAATCTAGCCATTAGCTAAGTCTTACTGACTGTTTTTGATACACTAAGTGAGGTGCACCTGATGGCTACATATTGTTAAAAGCCACCATTATCCTTCTCTTGTCATAAGCTACATTGTCTCTGCCTCCGTGTCATCCTGTCAATGTATCATCCCCCTTCTGTATCATTATTCTTCCACTCTGCATTTGCACAATGTCTGGTGACAGGCAACAAATGCAAATAAGTTTAAAGTACACAGCTTATGGCAATAGCTTGTGATGTTCACATTACTGTGTTATACTTCATGCTGCAGTTTATTCAGTTTAATGTGCATTTCAACAAGCTGAAGAGTTGGATGTACAGATTACAGTAGTCGATATGGTAATGATGAATACATATATTCACATATCTGAAATCTGTTGTCAAATGTTAACTATCAGAAGTATGACTTCCTACATGTTGTGCTTAGATAGTAATTGAGTATAAATATTTTTCCTGGAATGCTCTAAAGGTTCAAATCCAGATGAATGACAAAGTCTTTCAGAATGTTTTGTCTGACTCCTGTGGCTGTAACTGTTGGATACACCTTTCCTTACCTCATCACTATCCTGCTGCTATATTAACATGTCTGCTCCTTATTGTGAAGCCGTCTTGCACTGATCTTTGCATGAAAGCCAGTATAGACCAATATAGAGTATTGCTGATTCCCATTCTAAGTTCAACACTTCAAGATATTAACAAGTATGTGCCAACAGCAGTACAATTCAAATTGGAAGTGCTGTGCTCAAAGAGTAAAATAAAATAAAGAAAATCAAATTATTGTTTTATTGAAACACACTGATTAGGTCATTCTGACAAAAGTGAGAATTATCCTGTGATGCTTGAGATTAATACAGAGCTTTCTATATTGTGTAACTAGATAGGTAGGCAGTTTGCTGCTCAACATGAGAAACTGTGTGTGTGTGTGTGTGTGTGTGTGTGTGTGTGTGTGTGTGTGTGTGTGTGTGTGTGTGTGTGTGTGTGTGTGTGTGTGTGTGTGTGTGTGTGTGTGTGTGTGTGTGTGTGTGTGTGTGTGTGTGTGTGTGTGTGTGTGTGTAACTTTTGGTAATGTATCCACTTACCCTGAACAGAATGCATTTAAATGTGCACACAGCTCCCTTATCCCACTGTTTACAGAAACATCATTTCTGAAACACACTGATGAGGTCATCCTGACAAACGTGCACTGTCTCCACTTAAGAGTCAGAGTTCTCCTGTGGTGCTTATGATTAATACAGTGTGTTCTATATTGCATAACTAGATAAATAAGAGGTTTGGTGCTCAGCTCATCATAGGAAATGTGTGGTCATGTGTGTTGGGGGTGGTTACAGTTAGGTAACCATGTGCTCAATCACCTTCTACTCTGGACACTCTTTTAAATGGTTAGTTGACTCTAGCATCCTCCATCCCACCTTTCATAGCTACAACTTCTTTGCAACACAAGAGCGTAGCTAGGCCTACTGTTTATACTCTAATGACTACAATTTTATATACATCAAGTTAAAGAAACCATGGCTTTTCTTAGCCCATACTATGTCCACAACTGCCTAAATTAATGCTTCCAATAGGAGTCTCATAGACTGAAAAAAATATATATTCCATGTTTTTAGAAGGAAAGTGATGCAAAACTTTGTTAAGTAGGGGAGGGATGTTTCCATTTTTCAAATGACAGGTGGTTTGTGGGTTAGCAATAAGAGCACACAATTACAACATTATATTCTATGGCTACACCCCTGGTGCAGCACACTGATGAGGTCATTCTTTTTAAAGTGAAGTGTCTCACTTTAAATTTCAGACTTCTCCAGTGGTGCTTGCATTTCTTACGCTATTCTTTTGAAAGTGTAAATAGATATGTAGGGTATTCAAAATGGACATGCTTAACTTCTACAAATGTATGTGTGACTGCAAATGAATTCAGGATTGGTTTGCACACATTTGCAGTGGCAACCTTTACAACCCCAGATGGCTGTAAAAGTAATTTTACCAGACACATCTCCTTGGCATGACACTGCTAATGTCATCCTTTCATAGATGCTGTATGCCTCACTTGTAATCAATATTGTCCTGTGGTACTGGCTGTTGATAATGTGCTATACAGATGATGTCAGTAGATAGGTAGGTAGTTCGAGTCCATCAGTGTGACTGTGATTACTGTCATATACTGTTGGTCACCTCACAACCACCTTTATGTACACTTCTGCTTAAGAGATGGATTTAAGGTGGCACACTGTTATACTAGCAAATCCTAGCATACCCAGGGGAAATTACTTTTTGGCCATACAATGATTACATAATGTTACCATAACTGCTGTATTTCACAGCTGGAGTGCAAACTCTCCGGTGTTGCGTAACTTTGATATTGTGCTTTGTCCATTCTGTAACTACATTTGTAGCATGTTTGAGACCTACTGCAAGTGTGTCTTTCACTCTCATTCTGTGCACAGTGCTCTTCAAATATATACATGATGTGGAGCTCTACAGTATTACTGTGCACATCAACCATATTTAGCATAAACATCCAGCTAATAAACAGTGGTGATGTCGTCCATTGAAATGTGCACTTTCCTAGTTGTAACTCAAAATGCTCTATGGCACTTGTGATTCAGAGAGTAATGTTTAGCTTGTAATCTTGGGTAGTTAGTTCAAATCCCAGCCATTACTGCTTAGACTATATTGTGCCAGTCTTATTGTGACTGTATATGTGACTAACAATGTTGTAAAAAACTTCTGCTGTGTATATGTATAGATATTGATTATAAAAAGCTATGCTAATTTCTTACATAGTGGTACTTTTATTCAGAGTAATGATGATGTGATTACATTCTCCTTACATAACATACTGTATGCAGGAAGCATTATCCTCTGGCATGAGAGAATAAGACAACATTCTGAATATTGTTGACTTAGCACAGCAATTACTGGCACACATTCTTTACAGCAATAACATGATGTAATTCTTTCCACGTACCAACATATCTCACAATTGTAGTGATACTTCGACTGTAGTGCATTCATCCTGTACAATATCATGTAATTTTCTATAGTCAAATGCTCAGGTGTTCAACATCTGCATTCAGTGACCATTAGCATTGTTTAGCCTTATACTGTAATGAATGAATGGCATACACCACAGGTGTAATGTGTCCATTTACAGTGGGAGAGGCCTCTACCATCCCTTTTATCTCAGATTGTTTACACCACATACTTCTGATGTAATAAGTTAGCATAGGTGGAGTGTCATAGTTGTGTGAAGCCTTCCACTGTGCACTTGTGGTTTATCCACATGTCATTATTTGGTAAAGTTGCATAGATTGCTGTTCAATTCCTGAACAGGCAATATTATACTAATGTACTGATGTTACATAAACATCATTGTATCGAGTTATTTTTATCCATTTTATGTTGGACAAGGATATAGTATCACAGGTTTTCATTGCATGGCAGTGAAATGGTTATTTGGGGCATGGAATGCTGTGAATGCTCCTGTGGCACATGCATTGACTACTGACTTGTATAGTATATCTACACAGACTGTGGTTCATTTCTGGGACAGTGTGTAATACACAATGGAAATAGCTTCCCTGATAGTGTACTGGGCACTCTTGTGCAGATAGAAACATGTGGCTCCTTTCCAGCATTCTGACTGAATCTGATTGTTCATATTATATTCATAACTCCTTTCTTAATGCAAACATTCACTTCTGTTATCTGTGACAGCCTCCACTGCTATGTGACGTGGCACATTCAGTCAATACAGAGATCTGGAGAGAGCCTACTATAATAGGCAGGAGGATTTGAATCTGGTAACATCTGTCTGTCACACAGCAGTGACTTGTACACAAACAATAGTCATGGCACACTCTGAAGGCCACATTTTTCAGGTCTTGTCCTACAGGGTAGGGCATCCATACACCTTATGATAGAAAAGTACTGTAAGCCTTTCCAGGGTGTTCTTCATGACATGACTAATATGTGTATTTCTGTGGCATCCATGATTGTTATACAATCTCTGATATCTGTCCTGGCATGTGTTTGAAAATGACATTATCTAAATGTTTATTATGTCATTCATTGCTCACAGACATTATCTATTCCCAAGATAATTATGGTCTGTATTGGATGTCTTCATCTGGACATTTCTTTATTATTGCAATTTTTGTCATACCATACTGTGTAATGGTAGATGAAGGATTCCATATAGATTTCTTACTATATGACATCTTGCCACTCTATCAGAAACTGTGAATGATCCTGTGTTACAACGCTTTCTTGTGCGCTGCTGTTGTTGAGTTTCTATTATGTTACTGTTCTCTGTAAATCCATGTGAGCATGCCCAGTATAATGATGTCGGAGATGTTTGCAAATCAGCACTGGAAAACTTGAAATCATGACATGTGAAATGATCTGCTTTGTCACTTGTCACTTCTATATGTTGTGTGTTATTAGATTACCATTTAACGTTTACATGATTATACAACAACTGTTTGTCTATTACATGTTCATGGGTGATAAATCCCTTTCCTATGGGTCCCACTGACATTTCTTGGCAAAAACATGTCCTTTTCTGATGCACCTGACATTACTGCTGCAAGGTCGTTTTGTTCTTGTGTATACATGCTGAGGTGGAGAATACAGCAGTGCTGTTGGCTTGCATGCATAAATTCCCTGTATATATATCGCATATGAAATAACTGCAATCTGTGCATTCATCCCATAATGTATCTTCTGTCCTTCCTAACTGTTAACTTAACTCAGCATTTTATTAACATGCATAGGACATTTCCACTCCCCTTTGTTACACTGCAGGTGTATATCCCGATCGACATCCTTTGTTAGCATGTCCGTTTTTATTTAAGTGCATAATATTGTCACCGGCATTAGTTATTATTACATTAATATTGCAGGATTTATGTCAGAAATGCTTCTTTTGACGCTTCAGCATCAGTACACTTTACCCATTTCCCCTTCCATATTAATTAATTATGTACTATAAAACACTTAGTATTAGTGTACAATTAATTCACCAATTTCACTTACCCTTCTTCAGTATTCT
Organism: Protopterus annectens; assembly: GCF_019279795.1. NCBI lineage: Eukaryota > Metazoa > Chordata > Ceratodontiformes > Protopteridae > Protopterus > Protopterus annectens. The sequence continues at coordinate 657,393,662 of NC_056736.1, forward strand.
TCCACTGTACTTTGCTTTTAACATTTCTGGGCTATAGCATGTACTTGTATCTGAGCTTTGCCCATAGGCAAGCCATTTTGTTTGCATTCTATGCTCATGCTTGCAAACACCTTTCCATGGCTGCGAACACTACTGCTGGCCAAGAAAAGGTTCTCACAAACATGTAGGCATGATGAGCAGCATGCATATTCGATTAGCGTTGTTACTCATCACACTATCACACTTGCGTCATCTAGGCTTAGAATGGCACCTACATGATTGTTAATGAATCCCACGGATGATGTTTTGTTATACTTTTGGATGTATTATTATTTTGGGCAGTGATACTATCCAACACAAGATAAACAAAAGTGATATACATAACTTGAGTATTTACCTAGCTTTTGCAAAAGTCCACTAGGAATGCTTATGACTAAACTAAATGGGTCCTCAAGACAACATTTTAAGTGAAACTCTGGTCATTCTGTTCTCAGAATTATTTGAGTTAAAAGCTTTTTTTGTGTGTTTTGATGCCAATTGTGCAATTACAGACCGTAGACTGCTTTTTACTGCACTTTTAAAGTAAATAACTGTAATTCACATACTGACTCTGAAGGCAGTCAATAGAACAAAACAAGACTTACATGGTTTTTAATGGCACTCTGGGAGCAGTTATGGAAGCTTAAGTTAGTAAATATGTTAATATAAAACCTTCACAGGGACCTAACCTTCCAGAAAAAAATAGGATGTATGCATATAAATATTTACAAAACAACTAATGAAGGTTTGTTATGAAGCGATTTTGCTATTTCAGAGAAAAGATTAGCAGATATAGTATACTTGATTAAAACTAATAGTTATCATGGTTACATAATTACCCAGACCCAGAGGTTGGAAAGAATTATCCAGTTAAAATGGCATATACAAATTATCCATTTACAGTGAAGACACAGATATAGAAATAAAACTGAACAGTGATCTGTTATTTACAACATCAGTATCAAACCTTTGTTAGTCAAGAAATACAAGTGTCTTTTTTTCATATTTCCAAATAGCTACCAAAAACTGTGTTATAGACTAAAAAAGTCCAATCCTTAGCACTGCCCCAAACATAAACATTATATGATGATAATAAACTGTTTTCCGTTTTAAAATATCTGGCTGTTTTCTTTAAGATGTTGACAAACCCTTTGAAAATACTATAAAACCTAAACTCTATTTCCAAAGAATGTGACACATTATGCACGATTTCTGACTGACTGTGCTAAGGTTTCCTCTTGAAGACAAAAAGAATCAAGCTCTCTCAAATGCATAGCACTCCGACAGCATGCATGTACCTTGGTATTGTCTACATATTCTTTTATACTGCAAGCTGCCACTCTGGTATACATGAGGAAATAGCAACTTTACCCTATTCATCTGCCATCTCTTAACCTTTTGAAGGTAAGCAAACCAATATCTGGGTGTTTCTAGCTTGCAAAATTAGCATGCCCTAGTACTGGCTGCAATGGAAAGACGACTTAAACTACTGCTGCTTATTGTTAATATGCTGATTAGGTCTCTACTAGGGAAATGAAGACAAACCAGAAGACCTTCCACTAAAGATTTATTGAGGCAGAACAGACAGATTTTTTTCACTCTTACCAATCTGATGTTAAACTTCCTATGACATCACATTGACCCATTTGTTCCTCTTTTTTTGCCTCTTTTTTAACACCACGTGAGAATTCCCCTTCTACCAAGGTCAATATCTTTCAGTAAACTCATTTTGCATCCAGATACCAAAAGTCAAATTCATGCATGCTTCTGTCTGCTTCTTGTTGTTCAGAATTAATAATGCAATGTCCAGTGTATTGAGCCCAGTGTGTGTGCACTTTCACACAACTGAGATACTTTGTTAATTAGTTTGGGAGGCATACCCCTTCACTCTGTGTGCATGGAGCCAGATGTCTGGGTTTTCCCCTGTACAGTTACCTTGCAGCAAGATGCCTTCAACATCCTTGTGATGAAAGGAGATACTGCCAGCCAGTTAGCTGGAATTTTATAAATAATTATATGTCATTTATGAATATCAACATGATTCATATCATATGTTTGTGTTATAAATGTATCAGAACTGTACATCATATAAGATGGTTTGTACACACGTGTACTGAAGAAATATTTTACAAAGTGCTGTTTCAAATGTATCCACAGTGTACCCTACTGGAATAGAACAGAAATGTACATACACTATTGTAACTGTTTAAATGTATCACAGGAAACTGAAATACAGGAGGTTAACCTGCAAAACTTCAGAAAAATAGTTGAAATTAAATTACTTTATGGCTAGGCCATAAAAAAGATGTCTTTCAGTTTCAGTGCAGCAAGAAGACACAATGTCTAAACCTAAGGATGTTTCTGTATTGTCTTGGAGATCTTTTATTGCTTTATGACTTCCACCATTTGCCAAAGATCTGAGGAAAAGCCTTTGTCTATGTATTTTCCCAGGCAGATGCTAAATACTGCCAGATTACAGCAGTGGGTGGTTTTCATCCGGGACAGAGACAGATGACAAGAAATTATGTCATTCTGCAAGCTATCCCAGCAGTAATATTTGAGATAATAATTTGAGAACAGAGACTCAGCATTATGTAGTCTGTCTTGGACCTGACCAGAAGACCCATTCATCACACATCTGCCTTGCTCTGATTAAGTGTTCTAGGTTATAGTCATTCTCTTAGATTTAGTCAGGAATATAGTGAAGCATAATTGATATGTTTTTCTTTATTTATTTGAGACTGTCCTGCAATGTTGTTTTAAATATTTCATGTGGTTTTGAACTCTGATGTCACTGTAAATATATACTGAGTATTTTCTTGTTGTTTTAATATTTATTATTAAATATATTTATACATTCCATTGTGGCTGATGTCTCTAGAGATATTTCAGTTCTGAGAGTACTTGCATATTTATTTGGTAACACTGTGGGCCACAACTAATAGCCTTGCTCTTGGTCAAACTATCATTTGTATTGATAGTAGCATTACACAGTAAGATTGGACACCCTTTGTTAAGGGCCTTAAAGTAGCAGATAAGGAGGGGATGGTGGCAATGATTACTACCTTATAGTCTGGACAAAAGGAGGCATAGCTAGTAAACCTGTGCCAGCCTTTCCCAGGTGTGTGTGTGTGTGTGTGTGTGTGTGTGTGTGTGTGTGTGTGTGTGTGTGTGTGTGTGTGTCAGTTACGTGGGTAGGGACACGAGGCACTGGTTGGACAGAGAGGGTGCTGGAGGTCCTGGCTTGGCCACTCAGCTGAGATCTCAACTCTATAGCTGTGCCAGTGAGGAGTCTTATTAGGGATCTGGAGAAAGAAGGAGAAACCAGTCCCGGACTGACTGTGGTCTCTGTGTGCTCTTAAGGGAAATTGCAGTTGACGTAGAGAGCTACATCTAAAAATAATGTATGTGTACCTGTCATCCTCTTAGTATATGTCCCCCACTGTTGACAGTAGTGAAGATTGAGGCTCCTTGATTACTGGACCAGTGGTGGGGCACCACAATCCTCACCAGGACAGATGAGCAAGCCTCAGCTATTCCCTCCCATGAATCTTCATTTGGCTTCTTCTGTGTCCAGAACCCCAACACAAGTCATTAGCCAGTTTCATGAGGCACAAGATTTTTTCAAAATAAGGTTAATCTCACAGGGTGCTTGCATTAGGGGAAGTTTCATTACACTAAATGTGGCAGGCAGAGATAGCAATTTACTCAGATTCATTCACCCAGTATGACTACAGTGGTGGGAGGCTATGTTCTAATGTAACACCTCTCAAATAGACCTATACCCCACCTGCATGGGTGTGAAGCAGAAAAAGCAGACATAAGCCTGGCAACAGCAAAACATACAACAAGGGAAAGGACTCTGGAGATGGATATAGTGAACAGCAAATATGTCCAGGACTCAGATGTAGCATAATTCATTACTGGCTAATCATGTTCTTCTACCGCATGTCAAACAAACTGTGTCATATGTGGTAGTAGAGATCTGAGGTACAGCAGGTATAGGAGCACCAGTTTAGAATCATTGGGAGCATTCTCTGCCCTCACTAGTGAGCCTATGGCTTAAAAGGAGGTGAAAAGAAAAGACTCCTTGGTTTTAATTCTACCACTGAACTTCACTTTGGGTCTCAAGTGCCTACTTCACATGAGATAACTATCAAGGTGTGTACTCAGTTATGAGATGGGAAGCACCTAATCTACAGGTCTTCTCTCACCTGGCACCTGATGTTCTCTTCTGTGGCCGTTTGCTGACAATCAATATGAGAATTACCCTTTTCCAAAGAGAAAGGTCTCCACCAGAGAGGTCTATAATGTCGTATAGCTTTGGTGGCCTTTGCAACTTGCAGGAACTTAAGCTATGGCCTAACTTCTTGCTCCTTACCTGGAAGGATGAGTGGTGACCTCCTGCTTTTCCCTTTGTTTGTGACCCCCATTTCAGTCACCCTGCAAACATAGGGATAGGACTTTAGCCATATACATTTTTTTAAATCTAACATCAAGGGTTATTGTTAAACCCTCCCCATCCTTCCAATCACCCAACCACCAGTCTGCAACTCCCCACCTCTTTGCACTACTTTACACCTCCATTTCTGATCATATTTTAATCCTTCTAACATTCCTGCATTTTCATTTCTATTCTGCACTTACTATTTATTCTATTAGTTGTCTGTGTTTCTGCTATAAACAATGTCTAAACAATTGTCTAGTGAAGTGTTTTTACTTATTTTAGTGCCGAAATGTGCAATATATTAGGTTTGTTTTTACTCCTGATAGCAATCTACTTGTTCTTGTTACAGCTATCTCTAATTCTCTTCTTCAGTTCACTTTAACTATTTATGAATGTTTATTGCTTTGTATGAAAAATATTGTTCCAGTTTTAGTATGAGTTGCACCCCTGTGGCCCATTTTTTTACTGGACAGGGTCCCAATGGTTAGGCCATTTATCTAACTGATAAATGATTAAATAATTACGTTTTGTGGTTTTCTTGGGATCCATGCGTATTAATTTTTGCCTCATTACTTTCATTTTGTTGCCACCAACAGAAAGTGAAACCTCTTTCTTCAGGTCCTCCACAGAGTCTCCACCTGAATTATTTTCAGTTTTTATTTGGATATGACACATTGCTTAAGCATTTCATCTCAATAGTAGCCGAGTTCTGGACTAGTAAAATGTTTGTTCTATCATTCCCACAGTCTCATTCACACACCAATATGTCTCTTACTTCCTCAGTAAACCTGATCATATACTCTGTCACAGTCTCAGAGCCCCTCTGTGATCCATTTCCTTGTCCACCCTTTTCTTTTCTCCCTCTCCCCCACCTTCATTTTCCCCTAAGTTTTCTTGTAATCTTTCTTTTATCACCTCGTGATCTCCTCTTGAAATTCCTCCCATTTTCCCTCTAACTTCTTCTTTTATCCACTATCCATTGCATCCATTGTATAAGTGCCTATACACCAATATGTATATAAGCTACTTCCCTGTATATTGTTTTCTGTATATTCTATAATGTGTGATTGCTTTACTTTGTAAATAATTTGCATTTACTAATTTCCATTTGTTAACTTGTATTCGGAGCTTTTCTCCCCGAGCCTCTGCTGAAAATGGGCTACTTGTACAGTCAGATCTCCCCAGTAAACAAATGTTAAATAAATAAATGATTTGTTCACAATCATGAGGTATAACAATGGAATCTGGTACAATAACATCTAGGTCTATATTGCAAGCAGCTAATTAACAGTTTTTAGACATTATTCTGTTTTATACTGTCAGCCATAGCCAATAAAATAATCTTTGCAGTTTCACAAACTCTACAGTTCACAATTTGACATGGTGCCCCCTTTAGAATAATACTGTTGGTTACCACTGTTTCAAACTGGATTTGTCACTTTGGGTTTTATATTTAGAATTGTTAGCTACTTATTCAGACCTGTGTAACAGTGTTTAAAATCTGATATGGCTTAACTAGAACATGAAATTATTTCCAGCTCCTTTTTTGCTATCAGTCTGCAGACATTAATCTGGAAACTATTTTTTAGTGATGGGTCTATATTAAATGATCAAACTTTCAAAAGTTCGACTGTCATATGGTCGACACCATATGATCGAACTTTTGAAAGTTTGAACGTTTTAACAGAGATCTCCATACAGCATGGAATGGGAAGATTTCCCTTTTCTGCACTGTAGTACGATCTCTGAGTTGGTATATTAAAGAGCAGGGTGTGTGGGGGGTGCAGGGGTGATTGACCCCCTGCTTAAAACCTTCAGGTAGGTTATTTGTGTAGTTTATTTTTTCTTTATTAGATATTCAAACTTTTAAAAGTTCGATAATATGGTGTCTACCATATGACAGTCGAACCTTTGAAAGTTCAATCATCTAACATAGACTCTTTAGTGATATACTTTTGTGTTGACTAGTGCATTTACAAGCAACAATGGGCTTCATCAGGAAGTGGATCTGTCCATACAGATGTGTGTAGTCTTACTTACTGCCATAGAGCTGATATTTTGTCACCTCTGGATCATTTTTATTTTCAAGCTATGTCTCTAAGCAGCCTGCAAAAGAAATAATGGGTGTGTCTTTGTCCAAGAACAATATATACATTTATTCAGTCTCCATAGATCAAGTGTTAAAGGCCCTATCCAAGGTAAAGAACACAGCTTCCATGGGACCTGACAGTATCCCAGGCTGTATTCTGTACCATCTCCAGCAAGAACTAGCTTTGCCATTGAGCACCCTATTCAACCACAGCCTAATTACAGGCTTCATTCCAGCAGAGTGGAGAACTGCCATTGTCATCCGCTTGCACAAAGGTGGTGCCACTACTGACCTGGGCAGCTATTGCCTGTTAGCTTGACAAGTCTGATCTGTAAAGCCATGGAGCGTATTATTATGGATCTCATAAACAAGGACATAGGCAATCTCCAAGCACTTGACCCCGTCCAATTCGGATTCGGCAGGGGCATATCTTGCCTGTTGAACATGGTTGACTTCTTTGAGACTGACACTAAGGCCCTGGAAAAGGCAAACTCAGTACATACAGCTTACCTTGACTTAGCCAAGGCCTTGGACACAATCTCAGACATCATCAAAAAGCTAACTCAACTTGGTGTAAATCCCTATCTTGTCAGGTGGGTGGCCAACTGGCTCACCGATAGGACCCACAAAATCAAAATAGGCACCACCACCTCCAACAGCAGACCTGTCACTAGTGGTATTTCCAAGGGATTTGTCCTGGGCCCCCTACTGTTTGGCATCTACTTCCCAGAGCTCCAGGCAAAGTCAAAGGGCCTGTGGCTGACCAGGTTTGTGGATGACTGTAAATTGGGTGCTGTCTTTGACTCCCCAAATGATGTTAACAAACTGAAAGAGGGTCTCACAGCAACAAATGACTGGTGCCAAAGTCATGACCTTAAGTTAAATGCAAAAAAAAAAAATGTATTATCATACCATTTAGCAAAAACACAGCTCCTGCTGATTACCACATCAACGGCAACCCCCTTAGCACACAACATGTGGTGAGAGACCTGGGTACTCAGGCTGATAACAATCTCACATTTAACCATTGTGTAGCGGCAGTAGTCAGAAAAGCCTTTTACTTGGTTCATCTCATAAGTAAAGGGATTGCATCCAGAAAAAAAGGAGATTACTTCTCTGTACTCCTCCCTCATTAGGTCTATAATTAGCATAACCTCCATTTGGTATGTACTTCTCTGAACACCTACATCAACTGGAAAAGGCCACAAAAATATCTCACAAAGAGAATTCATGGCCTCCAACACCTGTCCTATGTGGACAGGCTCAAATCACTATCACTCTATTCGGTGTTGTACAGATTGCTCAGAGGTGATTTTTGTCTCAGCTACAAGGCAATATCAGACCCTACCCTACTAGAGATGCCCAATATCCATGTCTAACTCCTTGCGCATTACCTGCTCAAAAGACCTAAATTTAATATGCAACACCAGCAAAACCTGTCTGAAGAGACAGGTTTGTCTCCCAGATACTGCCACATCTCTGGAATAGACTTCCCATACATGTCAAACAGAGTACCTCGTTGACCCTCTTCAAGCACAACCATAATGAGTGGATGGGAAACCACAAATTAGTCCCAGGCTTCTGCCTTTGTCCCTCGTTGACAGGGGCAACAGGTGCTGACTGAGTTTTTTTTGGGGGGGGAGATAAACTCTTGGCTAGGCTTGTAAGGGCCTCAGAGCCATTAGCCTAGTAACCTGCTATGATCCCATGTTTATGCTTGCTTCACTCTGTTGAATGCATTTACATTGATGGATGAAGTTTATCAGTGAAGTGCAGATCATGTCCCTTTAACAGTATATCTATAGTTAAATCTATATCTATATCTATATTTACATCTACAGCTATATCTATAGCTACATCTATATCAGTATCCATATCTATATCATATCTATATCAACATCTATCTTATAATCTTAAATTCAACCTTCATATGCAAAATTGCGCAAGAAAAACTCATTGGAAAGTAGGGATGCTTTATACAGCCGTAAATTTCTCTCCAACTCAACTAAAGCTACATTTGCTACTTATTTATTTCCTCCCTACACTTCTTTATGGTGCTTCCATCCTTACTAGCCTTCAGGCATCACATGCATTTACTTTCTGGTTTGGATGTTATTTGGGATATTTTGCAGACACCTTAATGGTTATGGACATCAGCTGGATGTAAAGACCTTGCGTTTCTAAAGTATAGCCAACCAGTCGTTGAAGGTTGTGCGTCAGGGCTGGCAACTCGGCACGTAAAAATCGACTGCCAATCATTAGCGGACCGGAGTTCCACTGTGGCGACCCTTAACCAGGAAAAGCCGAAAGACACATATATATATATATATATATATATATATATATATATATATAGAGAGAGAGAGAGAGAGAGGTTTACCTTCATTATGTCAAAAGCACATCCTCGAATGTGCACACAGTTGAACTGTTTCCACGAATTCTGTATCTCCAACATAACAGAAATCTGAACAAAACAGTGAACATCAACATTTCTGACTGCTCCACACCTAAAACAAGTGCTACCATGGGTGTCAAAAAGGGGGCAAGATTTTGTGATTCGTTCGGAGTTCATGGAAGATGTTTTGACAATGTGCCTGTCTACATTATGAAGGTAAACATATATATATATATATATATATATATATATATATATATATATATATATATATATATATATATATATATATATATATATATATATATATATATGGTTCTACCTCACTTCAACGACACGCCGGAACATCGACACGGAAATCGCGAGCCCCAGAAGATCGAAAGCTGAGAAGACCGACGCGACGGGACCCAGAAGATCGACAGTGGAGAAGACCGACCCGACGGATGAAAGCACCGACACCGAGGATGCCGACATGGGAAAAGGCTGTGTAAGTATGCGGTAGTGACGGACGTTAGGGTGCGAGTAAGGTAAGTGTGGATATTGACGGTCTGTGGGGATAGGGGTGGGTTAAGTGAGTTAGGGTTAGGGAGCGGGTCAGGTAAGTGTACGGTAGTGATTGTGTTTGGGTTAGGGGCGGGATAAGTGAGTTAGGGTTAGGGAGTGGGTCAGGTAAGTGTCGGTAGTGATTGTGTTTGGGTTAGGGGGATAAGTGAGTTAGGGTTAGGAGCGGGCCAGGTAAGTGTGCGGTAGTGACGGACCTTAGGGTTAGGGTTTGGGTTAGGGTTGTAGGTAGTTGTGTATGTGAGGTTTAGTGTGGGTTTGTAGGGATTTTGGTGTGCTTGTGTTGCGTATGTGGTTTTGGATGGGGAATGTGTTTTGTTTGTTGATTGTGGTGTGTGAAGTGTATGAGGTTTCGTGTTTGTGTACCGTCGGTTATTTCGTTGTCGGGCATGTGGAATTTCGTGTTTTTGTACTGTCGTTTATGTGGTTTCGGTGATTGCGTTGTCGGTGTTTTGGTGTTTCGTTTATGTGAGGTAGAACCATATATATATATATATATATATATATATATATATATATCCCCCTATATTATTTATTCACAATTCATCATTTCGACACACTCATTTTCGCACGACAGTTCATTTTAAGTCAGAAAGAAGATTCCCCCCTTTAGGTGGGTTAGGTGGCCACTTCCCCACCCCAGGGGCAACCCCCCACACCCTAACTATATATATCAACTCCAGGGTTGCACAACATTGGGGAAGGGGCACATCTTTCTGTCGATCTAAATGAACTGTCAAATGAGTGTCAGTGAATATATATATATATATATATATATATATATATATATATATATTAAAAGGTGCTTCAACAAAGTATTAGTTTAAGGGTGTGCACGCCTCTGCAACCAGCTTATTGTACATTTTTTATGTTATATTTTTTCCTCTAACAGAATTTTTTGTTTTTCAATTCAATTGTACAGGTTATAGGTTACATTAAAGGTGGGAAAAGTTTTAAAATGATTTATTGTGGTCTAATGTTTTATGTCACAAAAACCTGACATTTTAACAGGGGTGTGTAAACATTTTATAGCCACTGTGTGTGTGTACTTGTAAATGAAATGCTTTGCACACTACAAGTGGGGTGGGTCGTACCATCAGGGCTCTTTGCCTGGATGCTGGTACAGAACACTAAAGCTCTGACTTTTTAATGCGCTGCTTCCTGTGTTAGGGGTACAGAGTTTAAATCTTTTCACCCTCATTTGCCAGCTGAGTGACCTTGAGCAAATCAAGTAACCAGGCAGTGCTTTGAGGCAACTGGGTATTTGGGCTAGACTCCTTAGTAGTTTCCTGGACTGCATGCTCAGTAACTGCCTATGAATCTTCTTCTTCATCATCATCATCATCACCATTAACCCCCATTTTCTACAAGGGGTTGGAGTTTTGTGTCGACTGTCACCATCCCTCTCTCTTTTCAGTGCCACTCTCCTATCATCTTCAACAATCGTGCCTAATTATCATAGATCTTCTTTCAGACAATCCATCAACCTCTTTGCTGGATGCCCTTGTTTCCTCTTGCCTTCTTTCTCTTTGACCCAAATCTTGTTCATCAGATTGTCTTCTATTTTTTTGCACTTGTGCCTGAGCCACCATAATCTGTTCTCTTTGACCTTCTCTGCAAATGGAGATACTTTGGCTTCTGCTCTGATGTCCTCATTTCTTGATCTGTCCCCCATGCACATCCTACCACCCATCTCAGGCACTTCATCTCCATCATCTCTAATTTCCTCAACTGCTCTGCCTTTACTGTCCAGGTTTCTGTACCACACAGTAGTAGTGGTTGCACCACTATTTTGTACACCTTACATTTCAGCTTCTCTGACATCATTCTGCCACACACAACCCTTGACACTCTGTGCCAATTGGCTGCAGCCCCTCTGAACCTAGCATTGACCTCCTCATTCAAACTTCTTTTCTCCTCAACCACCTCTCCAGATACTTGAAGCTGCTAATCTGTTCCACTATTTTCCCTTCAATTTCAGTTCTCAGCTTCTTCTTTGCTACAATTACAACTATCTTATCTATACTCAGTTTCATCCCATGTACCTTCAATTATGCATTCCATTCCCTTCCCTATCTTTTGCTGAAGTTCTTGCTCAGAGTTTACCTGTAATGTCAAAGTCAAAGTGAACTTTATTGTCATTCAGAACACACAATAGTGCAACTGAATGAAATTGTTACTTCGAACTCAATGTGCATACAACATATACTGATATTAATACAACAATAACACATACTAAAGCTAATCAAATAATAACAACAGTAAGACATTTATGCATTGCAGTAACAAGTACAATGACATGCCCCAAGACTATTCCACTTACATGTTTTCAACAATACCCAAAATATTGCACAGATAATATATTGCACAGATCAAAATCAGACAGATTTCAAATTGCATGGAATGTTAACTTGGCATACTGCACAGTGTTAACTTGACATCATTAATATTGCACATAAGGTATAAGATTGTACTTTCATAGAGTTATTGTACATGTCTGTGTATTACTTCAGTCTTGTAACTCCAGACCTCCATGACTAGCATGGTGTTTGTTATTACTGGAGTTCAGAAGTCTGATGGCTTGTGGAGAAAAGCTTCTATTAAATCTGGTGGTTTTGCAATGTAAGCTATGGTACTCCTGCCTGAAGACAAACACGAGAACAGACCATGGGCAGGGTGAGTGCAGTCTTTGACAATTTTCATGGCTCTGCTGAGGCACCGAGCAGAGTGCAAGTCCTGGATAAATGGGAGCGTGGACCTGATAATTCTCTCTTCCACTTTCACCATCCTCTGGAGAGATTTGCGATCTGAAACTGTGCAGTTTCCATACCACACCAAGAGATTACTAGTCAAAATGCTTTCGATGGCACTCTTGTAGAAGGTTGTGAGAACTGAAGGTAGTAGTTTTGCTTTCCTCAACCTTCTTTGAAAGTGTAGACACTGTTGTGCCTTCTTGACAATGTGATTAGTGTTTATTGACCGAGACAAGTCTTTGGCGATATGCACCCCAGGAATTGGTGCTCTTCACCCTTTCCAATGTTTCTTCTTTGATTGTGAGTGGAGAATGAGCATTTCATTTCTTCCTGAAGTCTTCTATTATCTTCTTTGTTTTATTCACATTGAGAGTCAGGATGCTGTTGTCACACCAGACAATCAGTTGGTTCACCTCCTCTCTGTAGCCATTTTCATCACCATTGCTGATGAGACCCACCATTGTAGCATCGTTCACAAACTTAATAATGTGGTTTGTGTTGTACCTAGCAATGCAGTCATGTGTCAGCATGGTGAACAGCAAGGGACTTAGGACACATCCTTGAGGTACTCCAGTGTTCAGTGTGATGCTCATCGAGGTGTTGTCTACGCATACCTTTTGTAGTCTGTCAGTATGAAAATCCAGAATCCAGTTGCATAAAGGAGTGCTAACACCCAGATGGATCAGTTTCTCAATCAGATGTTGGGGAATAACTGTGTTGAAGGCCAAGCTGAAGTCAATAAATAACATGTGGACATAACAGTTTTTGTTCTTCAGGTATGCCAAGGATAAGTGAAGTGCCAGTGAGATGGGATCTGCCATAGAGCGACTGGATTTATAAGTGAACTGGAGTGGGCCCAGTGTTGCAGGAAGAATTGCTATTTAGTAGTCTTTGATCAATCTGTCAAAGTACTTCAGTAGAGTGGAGGTGAGAGCTACTGGGCAGTAGTCATTCAGGCTTGAGGGTGGAGACTTCTTGGGCAGTGGTATAATGGTTGCATTCTTGATGCACTTGGGTACTTTGGCTTGATGCAGAGAGATGTTAAATACTTCAGTGATAACAGTAGTTAATTGGTCATCACAGTCCCTGAGCATCCACCCCAGAATATTGTCAGCACCAGCTGCCTTTCTTGGGTTTACTGATTGCAGCACCCTTTGAACATCCGCTGTGTGAAGGCGGAGCACTTCATCTTCTTGGTTGGTGGGCATTTTCATTGTTCTTGTATTGTTTCCCTTCTCAAACCTGCTGAAGTAGGTGTTGAGCTCATTGAGAAACTCCATGTTATCATCACATTGGGAAGGTAGGGGTCTGTAGTCTGATACAGATTGCATACCTTGCCACAGACCCCTGGAGTCTCTCAGGTCTGAGAAGTGACCCTGAATTTTCTGTCCATAGGCCCACTTAGCCTCTCTTATTCCTCTCTTTAGTTTCACTCTGGCTTCCCTAAGGACATCTTTGTCTTTAGACTTGCAGGCACCATTGTGTGGCTTCAAGAGCTCGTACACTCCATTTGTGAGACAGTGTTTCTGATTTGCTTGTGTGAGGATGCTCTTGTTGACTGTCACATCATTCACACACCTTGATATATAGGCCATCATGGACTCTGTGTACTCATCCAGGTTAATTTTCTGGTCCATAGTAGCCACCTCCTGGAATATATTCCAGTCCGTGCTTTAGAAGCAGTCCTGGAATTCTGAGACTGCTCCCTCCCTCTGGCCATACCCTTATTTGTTTCCTGGATGGCTTTTCTCTGATTAACAATGGCCTATATGCTGGTAGTAACATAATGGAGAGATGATCTGACTTACCCAGATGTGGATGAGGTACTGCCTTATATGCTAGGTTGACATTGGTGTAGACCTAATGCTACATCATCTGCATACAGCAGCCTTGTTGATCTGCCCTGTCTGACTTGTTTCCTAATGTAATTTAGCACCAGTATGATCAGCAGTTGGCTCAGAACTGAACCCTGATGCATACCTACTCCCACTGTGAATCCTTCTGTGAGACCGAACACTGTTCATACTCAACTCATAGCCTGCATTAATTCTGCCAATGTTTCTAGAACTTTGAACCACAGCTGGACGACCCAAATCTTTCTTGGGACCTTGTCATATGCTTTCACCAAGTCTATGACTGCCCAGTTGGACTCTTTCCTCATCTCTAGCTTCTTCTGAACTATCTGTCTCACTGCAAACATCCGGTCAGTTGTGCTGCATCCTGATCTGAATCCAAAGTGCTCACTTCCCATTTTACTTTCTATTTCTCTGCATAGTCATTTATCAGTCACCCTCTGCAGACCTTTCATGCAGTGTGGCAGGAGTTTGATACCTCTGTACTGCACACAGTTGTAGATTTCCCTTTTGTTATTATAGACTGTCACTAGTATCCTTATTCTGTAGTCACTTGGGATGTGCATTTTTCTCCATACTGCTACATGTACCCTCACAAGCCATATTATCTCCTGTCTCACCCAACATCTTGATCATTTCTGCTGTGACCTCATCTGAGCCTGCTGATTTTCCTGACTTCATTTTCCTTAGTGCTGTTCTTACTTATTTTATGGTGAGTTCCTGACCTTCTTTTATCATAAGCTGTGTTTGAGGCACTACAGCTTTTCTGGGGTTTCTTCATTCAGAAACTGCTTGAAGTACCCCTTCCACCTATCTTTGATGCCCTGTGGACTGTTGAGAAGGCTGTTGCTTTCATCCTTTATGAAGGGTGTCTTGACTATCTTCTTTACCTTTCTGTCTTACAACCTGATAGGATTTCTTTGTGCCATCTATGGAGTCACTTTCCAAAGGTTGGCAGAGTGCCACTGATGCCTTGTTCTTGGCTATTGCAATGCCTGTCTTATCCTCAATCACTTTTCTTTCTAAGCCTGATCCATCTTTTCTGTCTCCCACTTTTTCTTGCACTCCTTCATTCATTTGATGACTTCCTGGACTTTTGCATTCCAGCACCAGCTTTCCTTGCAAACCTTTTTTCCATACCTGGCTCAGCCACTTATCTGTTCTGTAGTCCTCACACGTGGTGTTTTGGGGAGCTGCCATTCTTCTCCAACTCCACCTGTTTCTTCTTCTTGAGATGCTAGAGCCCTGAGTAATGCATATAACTGTTCTGGTTTCTCTCCAGTCATCTTCCAAGCCTTCAGCCTGGTCTCTGTTGATGTTAGAGTCTTCTCTGACCACTGCTTGTAGTTGATTGTGGCAACCAGTGGCTTATGCTGTGAGCCAGCTGATTCACTTCGGATGACTTTGCAATTGTATATTCTATCCCAGTGCCCTTTTCTTACTAGGAGAAATTCTATCTAAGTTCCATGTTGGCTACTCTTGCATGTGATCTGAACCATGTATCCGCCACCCTCAAGCCATTTGACAGCTAGATGTCTAGAATAATCCCTAAGCAGCCCTCATACCCTGTTCTGTCTGTCCTGATGTGCATTGAGGTTACCCCTTATCAACACCAAATCCTGTTGTTCTGCAAATGCTGTCCGAATGTATTCTTTTTCTTGCTATCACAACTCTGCTGTGGGAATAGGCTAAGATTATGAATAGTGCCCAATCCTTACACTGGAGTCTGATTGCTATGAGTCTGGCACTAATTCTGATAAATGCCTCAATTCCTTCTGAAGCCGCTCCATCACCATAATTCCCACATAATTTCTACTCTCTCCTCCCGAGTAGTAAATTCTGGATCCCAAGCCAAGTAGCTTTGCTGCACTGCACTGCCCTTCCATCTTGATTCCTGGATACAGAGGATGTCCAGCCTCCTCCTTACCATCATGTCATCCACTTCCAAGCAGCTGCATCCTGTCAGTGAACCTACATTGAGTGTAGCAATTCTGAGCTCATGTTTGGCAGGTTGATTGGTTTTACATTCAGCTTTCGCTCAACAGAGCTCTCCCAAGTAACCCACACTGGACATCTTGGGAGAGCTCTCCCAAGTAACCCACAGTGGACATCTTAACACCAGCCAACCAGTAGCTTATTGACCTAGGGCTCACATTGGACAATAGAAGCACATATGTCCCTGCCAGTGTTAGCATGGGTCCCTGGCATAGGTCAGAGTACACCAAGTCCTCATCCCACTTATCACTGGTGGCAAATACCCATGCCCAATTTTTGGTAACATTAGTCAATACAACGAAATCACTTACAGCCTGTTTTTACACTGTTGAATGGCTAACCCTGATACAGTGTACAGTCTGTGATCCACATTTTCCTATTTTGAGGATACTGCACTTCACATTTGATGTATAAAGTGGTTGGTCTATACAAATCTTCCCCCATAG
This sequence comes from Protopterus annectens, assembly GCF_019279795.1. Taxonomy (NCBI): domain Eukaryota; kingdom Metazoa; phylum Chordata; order Ceratodontiformes; family Protopteridae; genus Protopterus; species Protopterus annectens. The sequence goes on from NC_056736.1 coordinate 657,410,219, forward strand.
GAGCTATCTAGAGTGTGTGGTATTGCTCACAACTCCATTCTTGGATGAGTTTGCGTTGGAAACACTCAGTATGTTTTTGGAAGATAGGAAGAACCCCACAGAGACACATGGATAATATAAAAACATACCTCTCAACCAGGAAACATCAATAATCTTGACAAAGGCCCATGAAAAGTAGGTACAACTGGCCAAAAAAGCTGGATGTTAATTAGCATAAAATTGCATACATAAGTATGTGCCCCACCCACTCCAATGGAATTGTGGGATACTAACATTCAAATGCAAATTGAAAAACAGACAAAACAATAAACAACACAAAATATAACTAGAACAATCGTGTTTTATTTACATTAGCATTTGAACTTGTATAAAACTAAAAGATTTGACAAAAGAAACAAAGCCAAACCTGTTTGAGTTATTCCCATTTATAAAGCACTAAAGTTGTTATGAACCGGCTCAACCTTTACTAGCAAAGCTGAATACAACCCTAGCTGAGTTACTACATATGGGACAAAACACAAATTCATGCTAATGCAAAACCTATTATTCTATCAGCTTCCTAAATTTGTAAGAGCAATATTTAAAAAGTGTCCCTAACGTTGGGCCTTTGTCCCCCATTATTTGTAGCTTTGTCCAGATTTCTTGTTATAAGACGAGAGGTATAATTATGGCTAAAATGACTCTCAAATGTTTCTCTTCATATTTTTATTTCCAGTATAAATTACTCCCAGATCATTCTCTTCATGTATTTATTTCCAGCAATGTGCCCCTAATACCATTTGCCTTTTATGGATTCTTGTTCCAATGTTCTCTGCATTATACTTATCACTGAATGCTGATATCTCCTAGCCAGGCCTTCAACTTCCTCATTTCTGCAGACAGCCTCCCTAGAATGCACTGACAGACCCAGTTCTGCTTCTCTTTACAATCAGGTTTACAGCAGCAGTAAAATGAATGCATACCCTGTAACTATGCATCTTGCAATGCTTATGATCGCTGACTTATGTATCAGCAATTCACCTTCATTTTACTACATGATATCAAGCTGTAGCTTGTATATAGCAATACTGAAAAGCAGTAAATCAAGTTGTAGGACTGTCACAAAAGTGGCTATGGAAACGTTCCTCTGAATTTCTTGAGTGTTTGCCCTCAGACTGTTGTCTCATTTACTAGGAGTATTGGCTTGTTCCAAGTAGCCATAGAACTTGCAGCATTCAGTCTGGCAGATCGGCTTCTTTTTCATGTTCCACTACCTTCAAATGCAAAAGTAGTGTGAAGCGGAACCATGTATAACTTTCCAAAGGGGCAGTATATCTAATTCTGAACATGATTTTTCCTCCTCATTGCAAAATCAAAAGGCAAAACCTTCAACTCCCCGGGTGTCATAAGCAGTAAGAAACCAGAAAACAATGTGATGCCTTCATGTCAGACACTTCCTTGTCATTTCATTCCTGTATAAACTACTAGGTAAAAACACATGAAGTCAGCTAAAAAGCACACAGAGTCAAATTCTCTCCAAATAAGACTTGATCTGATTACTACTATAATTAATAGGATTATTTCCTATCCATAGAAATTCATGCATCATACTACACAGTCACTTTCAGTTATCAAGCTCAACTACCAGAAGTAGTGACCACTTTTACTTTAGAGTTAGACTGAGAGATGAATGCATAGAAGAAACCATGTACAAAGAGAGATAAACACTGACCTTTTCTGTAACACTCTTCAAAAAGAAAAAAAAGGCAGTGATTTAACAAAAGCCATACCTGGAACCACAGTGCTTCCCACAAATCAGCATGAACAGCAGACGAGGAAAAGCAAACAAAAGTGCCTCACAAAGCAGACAACTCCAATGGCAAAAGTAAAATTATCCCATCCCCTGCCACCATGCACCTAGGAAAAGGAGAGTCTTGGGACTGATGTAGAGCAGCGAGTGAACCTGACCAGCCTAATGTCACTTTCCTACTGGTGGAGGCAGAGGGGGGGGGGCTTTGTCTACAAGTCTGGACAGGGCACACACTAGTTAGTATAGCCTCAAACCCCTTATTCCTCACCCTGTTTCATAAACCTAATGCAACTTTGCTGGTTTATTCTGTTGTTACAGTTATTGCCCAGTGCTTTTCACAGGGATGAGTCTCTTACTACAGGAGTGAGACACTCAAGAGTGCATATTGATACTTCATCCAACAGAACTGTGGCTTTTATAACAGAGAGCTGTGTAGTTGAAAGGCTTGCTTATTTAATTTACTGCACTCATTTTAATGAGGAGAACATCAAATTAGAGAAAAGAAGTGCAAGGACCCTCCATAAGCATCAGTGATCCATTTCCAAAAGGGTGTCTAGGTAGATAACATTTAACTGTCAGCTGTTATATGTTGGAATAACCAAAACACAATTTTGGTGTAGTGCACTATTTCTACTACCTTGGGAATGAAAGGACAAGGAAGCAGTCAGATGAGGGAGTTATTTTGCTGTGATGGTTGTCTTGTATAAGGTGTTTCAGTTACAGAATCGCAGTATCACATTTTTCTGCAGTAGTTACAACTGTTATCCCAAAATCTCAGGAAATTTGCATTTTCTATGTCTCTCCCTGTACACAATAGAGATGACAATCTGGTTTGCAGACAGATGTGGTTTCTTTGTCAGTGCATTTTAAATTTTTAAAAACACTACGTGCACAGTTCGTACCATCTAAGCAGAGCCTGGTAAGAGTAGTCAGTTCCAGAACAATAGTCCATGTCACTGCCATAAACAACTTTTCTTTTTTTTATACCTCTCCAAATCTCAGACAGACAGCAGTAACTGCAAATTGTAAATAAAAAAATAATCAGGATTTGAAGGGGCCACTTAGGAATTCATGGCACCCACTGTTTTGCCCTCAAAACCAGGGAATTCAGAATGGCTGAGAGGTATGCATACCAACTCCATACAATCATTAGCCACAGGTCAGGACTGAACATTGTACTTTGTGCATGGAAGGCAAAGACCCTAACCATTATGCAAACTAGTCTGTAATAAATGTAGACTTTTTCATATTTCATCCATAAGTACTGATTAAGTGACTTAATCAAACACGCAGCAGGCAAATGCAGAATGAGGGAATCAAATTCTGAACTACTGGAAACTGCTCATTACCTTAATCCTCTGCACTATGTACTTTTCATCTCTCTCTCTCTCTATATATATATATATATATATATATATATAGATATATATATATATATATATATATATATATACACACACACACACACACACACACACACACACACACACACACATATATATATATATATATATATATATATATATATATATATATATATATGCAGCGGTTAGCATTGCCGCCTCACAGCAAGAGGTTCTCTGGTTCGATTCTCGGCTGGGGTGCCTTCTGTGCGGAGTCTGTATGTCCTGCCTGTGGTTGCGTGGGTTTCATCCGGGTGTTCCGGTTTCCTCCCACATCCCAAAGACGTGCAGTAGGTAGATTGGACACTCTAAATTGGCCCTAGGTGTGAGTGTGTGTGTGCCTTCTGCGGAAGGTTGGGCGCCGGGCTGGCAACTCGGCACTGTAAAACTCCACTGCCAATCATGAGTGGACAGATGATCCACTGTGGCGACCCCTAACCAGGAAAAGCCGAAAGAAGAAGAAGACACACATCTATATTGTATGCACTCACACCTCTATATAAATAGCTAGTTACTTAGATAGTCAGATAGATAGATTGATATGATGCTATTGCCTACTGTTGAATGATCAGTTCATTGACTCATTATATCTATGTCAGTTCTGTTGAAACACTGAAAAGGGCTTTAACATCAAAATTGCAGGGATGAACGTCTCCATGTAGACCCAACTGAAAAAAATATATACCTATACATTGCACCTATAAAATACATTTTCTTGCACTGGTAAGTGCTTTCAGAATTTTTGTATTTGGAGTTATTGTAGCTGCACACTGTGCGGACACCCTCCAAACTAAAAGGTCCAGCTAAGTGTAGGTTTTCATATGCTGAATATATAGGCCAGATTCATTAATGTCTACACTATGTGTACATAAGTGTACACAATCTGTATTCATAAACATCCATACTACATTTTTGTGCTTTTGAGTCACTCAGAAGGATTACACTAGGTGTAGATGTAGTCTGCACTTCGTGGTAACCTTTATGACTCCCCCTTGATATTTAAGACTGTAAGAAAGTCAGTAGGAAACCTACAATTAGGAGGAAGAAGGTGTGAGCTATGCTTGTGTTGCATATTCACTCAAAATGGTGTACACTTAGTGTACACTTAGTACAGGCATTAATTAATCCCAGGGATATAGTATTTTAAGATGTTAGGAACAATATTAGGCAAGTGTTCTTAGAGACCATAAGATGCCTCACTGTATATACATTTATGTAGATACATTTAAAAATTTCTGCTACCTTTTTCAAGCACTTCATAGCACTCACCTCCCAAAAATTAAAAGTGCAAGCACAGCTCTACCTATTAAACTTGCACTGTTTTACAAAATTCACAATGTGTTTTTTCTTTTGTTATAGAACATGCATTAAATGACAAAAAACAGAGACAAAAATAAATGATTAAACTCAGACTTCCTGTTAGAGGGTATGTAGAGAATCTTCATACTACTTGTATATCAGGCGTGCTACTTCAGCAGACGCAGACATCTAGAACTATAGAAAGTGAAATCAGGGAACAACTGAATAAAACACAGCAAAAATTAAGTTTAAGCGCTTTCGTTCTTTTTACTAACATTGTTGTTTGTAATGTGGTTCTCAAGCAAAAACAGCCTAACATATTCTATTCCTATAGTGTTAGGAATGGATGTAAATAGCGATTTTACATCAAGTGTAACAAATAAATCATCCTTTCCAATTGGTGTAGCTCTATTGAGACTTGCTAGGTTCTCAAGGAAATGTTGAGTGTCCTTGAGTATGTGGCTGGTGGTGTTAACTATTGGCTTAAATTTTTTATCTAGGTATATAGATAGAGGTTCTGTCAGCCAGCCTTTGCTTGAGACTATCGGTCTCAATGGGGGGTCTGACGGTTGTTTGTGGATCTTTGGTAACCCTCTAAAGGTGGGAACTAGGGGATTTTCTACTGTAAAGTATTTATACATCTCAATATCAATGACATTACTTAATAGAAGATCATACAGGCCATGTACACCCTTGATTATTTTGTTTAATGAACTTCCATCTAGTGGATGATAAGTGTCTCTGTCTGATAGCAGAGACTCTATTTTACTGACATACATCCCTCTATCCATCACAACAATAGCTCCCCCCTTGTCCGCTTTTCTTATTATTATGTCTTCATTCTTCTGCAGACAAAACACTGCTTCTCTTTCATCCCTAGTCATATTAAAAAAATCAGGTTTCACATCATTCCTGCTATATAGTTCATATAAGTCACTTTCACAAGCCCGTTCAAATGCCTCAAGCATCGGATGTTGTGGAGGCACAAATGTTGATGGTTTCCTGAAAATGTTAATGTTGCCATTGTCGGCATTACTTGTGGCCTCTCCAAATAACATTTTAAGGTCTATATTTCTTGTAAATAACTTTATGTCTACAATTATGTCAGCTACATCTACAAAGCCAGATGGTATGAAACCCAGGCCCTTGTTTAATACTGAAAGTTCAATTTCGCTTAAAACATACCTAGAAATGTTGAAGACTAGGTCATGCTGATGGGTTTCAATGCCTTCCTCTGCTGCTCATAGATCTCTTCGGTGCTTTTCCTTTTCTTCCTCTGATTGTAAAGAGACCAAGTCCATTTGTCTATGGGCTTGATGGGAAGCGGAAAAGATGGAAACCCTTCAGATGAAACCCCTTCGGATTCTAAAAACACCTCGTCTTCTCTAACATCTGATGGTAGTTCCACCGTCGGTTGTTTGGCACGAACATCTCTATTTGCAGTGTTCATTGTACATCATAGTTTTTTCTATTAGACATTTTATTTTTATATATTTTTAATAAGCTAATTTATATAGACAAAACTTTATAAACTTGGTCAATGACAGATAAGTTCAATGGAGTTTTCAGAAGAAGACTTCAAAGGATGAAATACACTTGTTGAAATAACATTTTCATTATGTTATGCATATAATATTGTACTGAGTGACTAACTTTTAAAGCACCATTGAATTCCTTAGGTACAGGCACTTTAAATATGATTAGTCAACTGCTTGACATGAGATTATGTTGTGCAAAGAAGCTGCATCTAAAGAGTGGCTTATATGTGTTTTATGAATAATGCTGAAACAACATTTTTACAATGTTATTTCAACTGCACTTTGTTATGCACATAATGCTGGGTTAAGTGATCAACTTTTAAAGTACTACTGAATTCTTTAGGTACAGGCACTTTAAACATGAATAGGTAATTGCTTGTTATGTGATTAAGCTGTGCAAAGAAGCTGTATTTAAAGAGTGGCTTTTCACTGAATGTTATTGAAGTCTGAAGAAGCATCATAGGATGTGAAAGCGCTTACTATTTTATTCTGTTCCTGTCAATAAAAAGTGGAATACATCGTTGGCTGTTGTCGTTTTGGATTTGTCTGCTGATAATTTTTGGATTTCTACATAGCTGTTGGTGCATCCTTGGTTTTTGTTCTCTTGTAAACTTAATGTTAACTTATGCTTTTATAGTGTTCGTTTAGAGGCGCCCTATTTAAAATATTTAAAATATTTAAATGTATGTTTATTATATTGTATTTTCAATGTATATTCTTTAGGGAAAATTTTTTTTTTCTGTTACTTTTTTATTATTCGAGTCTTATTTTTTATTGGTTGATCTGATCAGCATGTCACATTCTACATGATTTTTAACTTGCCGGTGGCAATTATTTGTATTTTCTGACAAATTTCTGTTATTAGTAAAAGAATGAAAGCACTTAAACTATGGTTCTGCTTGTTTTATTCAGTCATTCCCTGATTCCACTTGGATAAGTACCTAAGGTTTTCATTTGTGGTTCGTTTTTTTACAGTTTCACAGTTTTTATATAGAATTGTAGAAAGGGTGGACTGGGTGGGGCCATAGCCTCAGATGCCAACATATGTGAGGCATTGCTATGCCACTGGCCTTTCATTTCCTGCTCAGCCAGTAAATAATTTTTTTACTCTGTTCTCTGCTGTCTTGAAATGATTGATCTGCATGGCTTGTGAATGTTCCTTTCTTTATTCAGCCAATAATTTCCTGTTTCATTCTTTGTCACTGTGAGCCTATGCTTTTATTTTTAAAGATCACATCTTTTTACTCTTGTACAATCCACTTCCCATAAATAAGTGTCAGGCCCTTGATTTTCCCATTATCAGAGCCCACCACCATTTTCTTCCAGGAGGCATCCAAGGGGGCAGGTGTGCAATGGGGGCATGCTGCATATCTCCCAACTTCTGCAGCAGCTCAGCCAGGCCCTCCACCCTTTTTCTCTCTTTTGAGCAGAGGTTTCCAATGTAACATCTCCAGGCTCCACCGGCAATCACAAGGAGTGCCCATGTAGTCACCCACCCCTGAGATGGACACACCTATCCCTCCCCCACTGCTCCATCAGTCACCAGTGCTGTTAATTGGACCCAGGTAAGCTAGAATATAGTTAGGGCTTTATCCCTCTATGCCCCCAGTGCAGCTCATTGTTTTATTTCTTAATGATCTGTACCTGGGTCGTGCCAGAAATTACTGCATTGGAGCATTTGTCATATATGTATGACATTACTTGTCAAGTAGTTGTGTAGGTGCACATTTATGGATACTGAAATGCATTTTGCCAGCATTTCTTCACTATCTGCATTTTTTGCACTGCCCATTTGTGAAGAAGTCCCAAAAATGTGCATTTCAGTATCTCTAACTAAGTAGTTACAGAGCTCCGTTTGATGCACTGAAATGTACATTGCTGACATTTTTTTTAAATATTGGTATTTCAAATGAAAATAAATGTCACCAACATAGATACTGAAGAAATACTAATAATGCAGCTTCATATTTCAGAAGAGGTAGTGCTGCTGAAAATGTTGTTGTAATTATACATCAGTGTCATTAATGACTAAGAGATTCTCAGTGATTTTATGAGGGGCAGGGCAAAACTGGGAGGACACTCTGCAAAAGTCTGGACAGTTAAGAGGCATGGTTAATGTTAATATAATTGATCATACTACCAATAAAAATACATTTCCATTGTACAGAATATTTCAGCATAGTCTTGATTCTTCTCAAATTTTGTCCTGTCTGTCATTAAATATGTTAATGTTAGAGTATCCCAACAAAAAGTACACTGCTCAAAAAGACCTCAGCACCTTTACTTCTGTCTACTGGGATATGTTCAGTTGAGAGTTGGCATGCTGATTGGGTCATCCAATCAGCATGAATCTGAATACTACACACCATTTATTTCTTAAAACAAATTATCTGTTTTAATTTCTCCAAGTATTTTGTGTTTCCAATACTATGATGGGAATGGACCCTGTTCCTAAGTCAAAGTAAGATTAAAGTTCATGAAATTAATATTGTTTCAGTCTTTGATCAAAAGTGTTCTTTGCAGCACCCACAACATGCTCAAAAACGAGTCCTGCAATTCATATGGTAGTACATGTATTGGCAGCATATCTAAACATGACTGTAAATTCATTTTATCAGACCCATTACTCCTGCTACTATTGGAATTGTCTGGGTATCCGTCTTCCACATTGTCCTCATTTCTGCCTGCAAATCCAGGTATTTTATGACTTTGTGTCTCCCTGTATGTAAGATACTGTAGTCACTGGGTGCAGCAACTTCAGTGATCAATGCTACTTTTGTCTTCTTTTCATGGACTATTATATCTGTTTTTCTCATATCTGTTTTTTGAACTGTTGGAAATGGGTGATTCCATGTGATATAAACTTCATCATTTTCTATAATGCTTTGTAGATCATGTCTCCATTGGTTCTCATCTAATTTAGTATCGTAATGTTTGCATAATCCCCAATGCAACAGTCTTGCCACATTATTATGCCTTTCAGTACAAAGGCCCTCTGCCATTAGTGCATCAGACCCAACAACAAGATGTGTGACTGTTTCAAGTTCTGTTTTACAAAACTTGCATTTGTCTGTTTCCCCAGCATGTTCAATGGGCTTTGTAAACCAACGTGTGCATACTCATTTGTCCTGGGCAACCAATAGTATCTTTTCATCTTTTGGTTTAAATTCCCCTCTCCTTAACCATTCCTGCATCAGACCCTGATCAGCATGAGCTTGTTCCAGTAGTTTTCTGCACTTACTGCTATAGTTATGCCTTTTCCACATTTCCTGCTTTCTCATTTGATCCTTCACCTTATGTTCTTCTTCTTCGTCTTCTTTTTTTTTTTTGCACATTCAGTTGCTGCCTGGTTTTTGTCTACTTCTGGTTTGATTTCTGTTCCTGCTCGACACCAGTATGCTTTTGTTAAAGTAAGCAGGGAAGTCATCTTTGACTTGTTCTTCTCATGTTTTGAAACTTTCACTATGTTTGGATCTTGAAAGGTCAGCAGATATTTATGCAGTCCTACGATTGCAGATCTACACATGTAATCAGTTTTGAGGAAGACCATAGCTCCTTCAGAATGGGAAATATATCACCATAGTATACACTGGTCTATATCAGAAGATCAAAGTTTCAAAATGTCGAATCTAATATGGTCAACACCATATGATCAAAGTCTTGAAACTTTGAATCTTTTAACGGAGATCTCTGTACAGTGCGGAAAGTAAGATTTTCCTTTTCTGCACTGTAGTGTGATCTCCGAGCTGGTATATTTAAGTAGTGGGGTGTGTGGGGGGTGCAGAGGGACTTGCCCCCCTGCTTAAAACATTTAAATGGTTTGTTTTTGTAGGTTGTTGTATTTTATTACATCTTCGATGTTTTAAAACTTTGATTATATGGTGTCGACCATAACAGATTCGAAATTTTGAAATTTTGATCATGTAATATAGACCCAGTATACACTGATTTTTTATAAATCATTTGATAAGCATGAAGCATTTTTCTTGTTTTCCTGTCCAACTGATCCAATGCCATTTGGGCCCAGTCAATCACCCCAAAACTGTAAGAACAGGAACAGCAAATTGGCTTATAGTTTGGACTTTGTTCCTACATGTCAGGGCTGTTTTCAGTATTAATTTTAGTCTTCTAAAGTATTCCTTACAACGTTGTATTTGCATTTGTTCATGTTTTATTGTTGATCTTTCATCAATTCCCAAATATTTATGCACTCCCTCCTGCTCAAATTCCTTTATATCACATTCCTGTCCCAGAATATTTTCTTGGTGCTGCAGCTTTCCTGCTTTAAAGGTTGCTTTTGCACATTTACCAAGACCAAATGACATTCTTATATCGGGTCTATATTATATGTCCGAAGATTTCTAACTTCGAACACCATATGATCGACACCACATGGTCGAAGTTAGAAAAATTCGGACATAAAATATAGACCCCTTATATCATCTGAGAAAGTTTTGACTACTTGCAGTTGTGCTTTCAGTTTCTCATCTGAAGAATCACAGTGTTTTAAATCATCCACAAAAAGAACATGAGAAGTCTCTACACTTTGTTGTTTTCTGGGAGCCAAATTTTAACCATGACATAGTCTGTTAAATAGACAGCTTAATGGGTTAATGGTGAGACAAAAGAGCAGTGGTGACAAAGAGTCACCTTGTTATATCCCTCTTTCAATTCTTATCCCTGTGATAACAATTTGTCCTTTATCAGGGTTAGCTGAAGAGTGGTTTGCAATTGTTTCTTTGTCACTGTAATGTAATCGATCACTGTAGGGTGTATCTTATACATTTGTAAGCACTTCTTTATCCATGAATGTGGAATCCTGTCAAATGTTTTATTGTAGTCTATCCATGCCATACTTAGATTCTTCCCCTTTTTACAATTTTCCATTATGATTTTATTTAAGAACAACTGATCCTTTGTTCCATATGACTTTCTTTCTTTATCCTTTTGTTCTATTTCCATAATTGAGTTTTCTTCTAAATGACTAAAAACTCTATTGGCATCAATTCCAGTATATAGTTTATAATAATGAGCGGACAGGTGATCCGCTGGGCAACCCCTAACCGGGAAAAGCTGAAAGAAGAAGACGATTGTCGGAAGGCAAGTTATCATTCTATAGTTTTTAGGGTAACTTGTAGTTTCACTCTTAACCAGGAGTATCATTTTTCCTGTTGTTAACCAGGTTGGTGTCTGTTCGGTTTGTGTATGCAAATAGTTCTTACTCAGGGCTAAAGCATCGTGTAAAGATGTTAATACTTTTAGCCAGAAGCTAGGTACTGCATCTGGGCCTAGGAGATTTTCAATTAGGAGCTTTTCTTACTTTTGTTTCAATTTCTCTGTCCGTTACTTCATCCCATTTCATATCCTGTACATTTTGCACTTCTTACTTTTTATTTTACTTCTTCTATCCTTTCACCATCTTTGTTATGTTTCACAGAGTCTTCCGAGATTTAATTTCTGACATTGTGGCTATCTACGTCTAGAGTAAATTATGATCCCCTTAAAAAGAATGAGCATTTGATATATATATATATATATATATATATATATATATGTATATATATGTATACATATATATATATATATATATATATATATATATATATATATATATCATGGGTATGGTTGGGCCATAAAAAGGAAATTCCTGCCTAACATATACTGCTTCAGAATACTGAGATCCATTTTTTTGTTAAAATAGTTTTTATTAAAGTTTTTAATGATACAACATCAGCTGAAGAAATACAATAAGGAAATTGCTTATTAAAACAAATAATATAAACATAAAATTAACATCAACCAAAGTATTTACATTAGTGTCTATTAGATAAATTTAACAAAGCACTATAAAACAAATAATGATGTCATTAAATAATGTATGAATTCTTATCTAATAACATTTTAAGGTTGGACCACAGATTGTATGAAAAAGATGTTCTAGCAGTTTTTGATTTAATAGTCATCATTTTCAATTGACATAGTTCAATAAGAATATTTTTGAATTCTGCAAATAAAGGAGGGTGCTCATATTTCCAATTTCTGGTTATTACTTTTCTGGCTACTGTCAAAACAGACCATAATAAGGGGTATTTAATTCTTCTAACACAGTTAGGAATCAGAGTATTGAACAATATCAGAACTTTAGATAAAGTAAATCTGTCTGTAAAAAAAGCTTTAAGAAAATTATAAATTGTTTTCCCAATATTGCTTTAAAGTTATGCAGTCATAAAACATGTGACCAATCTGCTTTGGTTTCTGTTTTGCATTTCCAACACAATACCTTTTCCTTGCTGATCAATTCCAGCTTATGAGGTGTGTAAAAAGCTCTAGTCATAAATTTCCATGAATATAATCTCCATCTAGTCCACCTTAAAATTATTTTTTATCATCATCAGATGACTTATTATTTATTGATAAGAAATAATTCCAGTAATTGTCTATTATATTTTTGTTTCATTGTTGATTATTCTATCTATAGTTGAAAGTTTACATTTAATGGATGTATCTTGGTGAATAAACATCATTAAAAATGTTCTTAGTTTAGGTGTTGATGTTCTTGAACTTAGAGGGATTGAATTGATTTTGCCAATCATAAATTGTCTATATGATTGGAGTTGTAATCATGAGTTTCTGTTTAAATCATATTTTTTTGTTAGGTGATCCAATGAGATTAACTTATCACTTTCTATGAACTGAGACCAGAAAGTAAGTTTTTTTCCTTCAACAAAATAATGTCAGGAAAATTTGAAGTAGATATAACATTCTTTGTGTAGGCACTAGAAAACCAATTGAATATCCAATGTTTATAGGTCATATTTTTATATATAAAATTTCAGAAATCTTTTAGTAAAAGTTTTATATAATAGGGAAAGTTACTTGGAAGTTTGTTCAGCAGAATTTTTTTTTTAAGATCCAAATAAAAGGATTATTCAGTATTAAGAGTTTATTAGAACTGGATCTCTCATTGATATTAAAACAAAGGACTTCTTGAAATGTTTTCCATCTGGCTTAATAATTTTCATTGGTTATTAAAGAGAAGGTCTTAATCACTGATGATATGGAATATTATTCTATATCAGGTAAACCAATCTCTTCATAAAAAACATTCTCTCATATGATGACTAAGACCTACTTTGGGTTTATTTGGGTACAACAGAAACTTCAAAACGATTGTGTTGAATTATTTTATCAGTGTTTTTGGTGACATTAATGATTTGGATAAGTATCTTGGGTAAAATGATCATTTTAATAATTGAAAGTTTCTCATCCATTGTAAATAAGAGTTGTTTCCACTTAGTTATAAGATTACTTACAGAACATATACTATTATTATAATTTAATCTTATTATATCATTTATATTATTAGCTAATATAACTCCTAAATAAGTTAAATGGTTTGTTTTAACCACATATTTAATACATTTCTGATCCCAAAGATTAGTATTTAAATTAATGGAGAGTACTTTTGTTTTACTGTCATTGAAAATTAAGCCATATTTCTTTTGAAAATATTCAATTAGATCAAATATAGCTTGTAAAGTTTCATTTGTTCCTTTAATGGTAAGGAGAATGTTGTCAGCAAATAGTTGCACTTTGGAGGTTGTTTCAGAGTTCAAACTAAATCCCTCAATATCTGGATTCATCCTTATATAATTAGCTAGGGGTTCCATTATGATTGTAAATAGCAAAGGGGAGAGGGGACATCCTTGTTTAGTTCCTTTATATATCAGAATGTTATATGATATATATACAAGCCAATCTTTATATATGCCTGAGATCCATTATAAAGGAGTGATATAAGATGTATGAATTTATTAAAAAAGTTTAATGTTTATAAATCTAAAGATAACCACAAGGCATTCTTTAGCTATGTCAAGAATCTAAGTGGCAATTCTCAGATCTGCTCAGAGTTAATGCAGAATGGCACAAAATACACTGAACTGACTGATATAGCCAACATCCTGGCAGACAGGTTCAGTGCAAACTTCACCCACCTCTCACCTCCAAAAGGGCCCATAACTATACCAGAAGAATGTAGTGCCCCTGAAATCACAGACACTCAGGTTAAAACAGCCCTCTCCAAAGCCAAAAACACAGCATCAATGGGACCGGACGGTGTCCCAGGCTGCGTCCTACATGAGCTCAGAGATGAACTAACCCCTCACCTAAACACACTGTTTAAACTCAGCCTCTCCAGAGGCTACATGCCCACAGAGTGGCGCACAGCAACAGTTATTCCGCTCCACAAAGGTGGAGCCACAATGGACCCCAGAAACTATCGCCCTATAAGCCTGACTAGCTTGGTCTGCAAAGCTATGGAGTGCATCATCATGGATCTCATTAACAGAGACATTGGAAACCTCCAAACACTGGACCCTACCCAGTTCGGCTTTGTTAAGGGCAGATCATGCCTCCTAAACCTGGTGGAATTCTTTGAGACAGTTACTAAGGCTATAGACGAGGGAAAGGTGGTCCACACAGCCTACCTAGACCTCGCAAAGGCCTTCAACACCATTCCCCACTCAGGTATTATAGACAAGCTCACCAGTCTGAACATAAACCCCTACATCACGAGATGGGTTGCCAACTGGCTCACGGACAGAACCCACATGCTAAGAGTTGTGGGAGCTAGGTCTGACTCTAAACCGGTTACAAGTGGCATTCCCCAGGGCTCAGTTCTAGGACCCCTCCTGTTCAGCATATATTTCTCAGAGGTACAGGCAAGCACAGGAGGACTATGGCTGACCAAGTTCACAGATGACTGCAAACTAGGGGCTATAACTGACCCTCTGTCTGACACAGACATCCACCAAAAAGGTCTCACTGAGACAGGTACCTGGTGTCAAAACCATGGCCTCAAGCTACATGCCAAAAAGTGCATAGTCATCCCCTTTGAAAAAAAACAAAGTACCCACAAACTACCACATAGGTGGTAGCCCCCTAAATACGGAAGACGTAATAAGAGATCTGGGGACCTCTCCTTAATAATCACATTGCCAAAGTGGTTAGAAAATCCTTCTATGTGGCCCACCTAATCACAAAAGGGTTTGCATCCAGATCGAAAGAGGTCACTGGGCCCCTCTATACATCATTCATCAGACCCATCATAGAGCACAATGCCCCATTTGGGATGTACCTTACAAGACACCTGCAACAACTGGAAAGACCACAGAAGTTCCTCACCAAGAGGATCACTGGCCTCAAGCAGATGCCCTATGCAGCTCGACTGAAGAAACTCCAGCTGTACTCGGCTGCATACCGCCTACTCAGAGATGATCTCTGCCTGACATACAAGGCTATGTCCAACCCAGAATTGATGGACATGCTCCACCTAAATAAAACCATATCCCCTCAATCCACATGCTCCAGGGATCTAAACCTCACCACAACAATAAATAGGATGTGCTGGAGGGATAGATTCCTGTCCCAGAGACTTCCCATGCTCTGGAACAAGATTACAATCTACATTAGACAGAGTTCCTCGCTAACCCTCTTCAAGAGAAACCTTGACGAGTGGATGGGAAACAGAAAGTTTACCCCAGGGATCACTTCAATGGCTCTGCTGGACAGAGGCACAGGGTACTAATCTAAGGGGGCGGCGAAAGCCAACACATTCCAGCTAGGCTTATAAATGCCTTTGGGCAGATAGCCTAGTACTTACCTATGAACCCATGAACCTATATAAAAAGGAGGTAATCCCAATTGACCGAGTTAAAGGCAGAGTTTATATCCAAGCTTATTAAAGTTAAAATTTTCTCAGATTTGACAGCATGATCTATTACAGTTAATACTCTTTTAATACTGTCATGTGTGTTTCTATTTAAAACAAAACCTGTTTGATCTTCATCAATCAAAGTTGGAAGAAATTTCTTCAGTCTATTGGCATAAATGGACATATATATTTTATAGTCTACTTTTAAAAGTGAGATTGGTCTATATGAGGAACACCTACAGGGATCTTTCTCTGTCATCAGTATGGGTGAGATGAGGGTGTACTTCCAGGAAGGAGGCACATTGAATAAATCTTGACACTGAGAAAAAAAACGATGTAATAAAGTTAATGCTTCTTTTGGTAGTATTTTATAGATTTCTGGTATAATTCCATCATTACCTGGGGCCTTGTTTTGTTTTAAAGCATTGATTTGATATTTGATTTCTAGCAATGAAATTGTTTTATTTAAGGCATTATTCTGTTGTTCTGTTAATTTGTTTTTAGTATAGTTCTTTATAAAAGATCTTGCAGATTCTTTAGGATCTAAAGTAGTTGAGATTTGATTAAGTGTGTTAAAATTATCTCTAAATTCCATTAATATGTCTCCTAATTCAGTTACCAGCTTCCTTTTTACCCGAATAGATCTCTTTAATATGGTAAAGTTTACTGAGCCTCTTGGTTTTGATGGCCAGTTTATTTAATGACTTAGGTTAGTGGAAAACTTTATGAATTTATATCTTTCTAAGTTAATCTTAGTCTTATGATTCAGGATTTCTATGTATTTAATATTCAAAGTATTAATTTCTTCAACCTTACTAGTTTTGTTTATCTGATTATATAATTTTAATTTATCAATTTTCTCTTGAAGCATTTTTAATTCCTTATTCCAATTTCCAATTTTTTTAATTAATGTACCAACTTATTATTTTCCCATAAAAGTAAGCTTTTAGAGCATCCCAAATATAAATGGCAGATGTGTCCTCAGTACTATTAAGACTAATACATTTTTTGTTTCAGAAATGACAAATTCTTTACAGTCAGCTAGGGTAGTTAAGTATGCTGGGATTCTTTAATTTCAGTATAATAGTTTGGGTTCATTAATAGATCAAAAGATATAGCATTATGATCAGATAATGGGTACAAATCTACATTAACTTTGCTTATATTTATTGATTAACTGATTAGAAATATAAACTCTATCAATTCTAGAATATGAACCATGCCTTTGAGAGAAATATGCATAGAAAAGAGAATTTGAATCGCAAAATCATTGATGTCTCAAATATATGTATCAGCAAATTCAGTCAAGTTTTCTGCTGATGTCACTCTCCTTTTACTAATAGCAGTAGAATATTTTTTATTAACTATACAATTGAAATCCCCTGCTAAAATAATATTTCCTTTAGAAAATTGTACTATTTGGTTTAAGTGTTGTTTAACTGTGTGAATACCTATCCCTGGAATCCAGTAGATATTAATTAAGATGTATATTTTCCTGTGAAGTTCTAGTGTAACAGCACAAAACATACCCTTATCATCATTGTATATATCTATTATTTTAATGAATGGTAGAGTATTGTTTGATAAAATTGCAACACCTCTTTTCTTTTGTTGATGGTGTGAACTAGATAGTATTGTATATTTTATATTATTAAGTCTGTTTTTGTCACCCTTTAAAAGATGTTTTTTGTAAAATACATTAGGATTAAAAAGATTCAAATATTTATATAAACTTCCCCTTTTGCAACTATTGTTTAACATAGGTTAGTACTAGGCTAACTGCCCTTGTGAGCTATTTTAAGCCTAGCCAATTATCCCTTGTGAGAGTCAAACCCTGCACTGTGAGTTTGTAAGGCAAACACCTTAACCATTAGGCCACCCTCCCAACCCATTAATATTAATGGATAAACATTTTAAAGTTGGCATAAAAAGCAATGGTTGAGTTTACTTGAGTGATAATCATTAATTTATTAAATATACTCACATACATTTTTATTCCTACTATATTAAAATAAGTTTTGTTAGATCTGTAGTCCAAATGATGTAAGACAGTATTGTAAATTAAACCGTTAGAATATTTAGACACCTAAGAACAAGTGTTAACGATATACAAAGAAGCTAAAATGCTATATACCCTCGCCCCTTTTATGGAGTTCAAAGAAACTCCTAACTCAAACAGTATCCTGTTTGAGTTGACCACCTTCTCACTAACAACAGTTAATTCCCCCGCCACTAATGAAACCTAATAATTCTTATACATTTTTAATTCTACCAGAGAATTTTGTATATTCTATATATTAAAGTATTTACATGTAAAATATTTTGACGTATATTGTTATTTTCTTAAAAATACACTACACTGATGCTATTTATAAGGTCTTGTTAAATTATATATGACAACTAAAACAATAGTGGTTTGTAGATGTATTACAAAATCAAAAATCATATGGATATCAGTATTGTTTTAGAATAAAGATCAATCTAAATTAAAATGCATTAAATTAGGATACTGTTTTGTTTGTGTGCAAAATTTCCCCATTGGATATTTTCTGTATAGCAAAATACATAAACAATATAAATATATGCAATCCCATAAATCTGGATGAAAAGTAGTTTCAAATATTTTATCTTGTACAGGAACATCACACTTTTGCATCTTTAAACAAAAGTTGTTTTCTAGTAAGAGTAGAGGGAAGCTTTGCTGAATAACAATAGTTTAACCAGCTATACTGCTGCATTGCCAAACACTTAAGAAAATGCTTCTTTAACAAATCTGGAAATAGTTCCAAAGTCAGCCACAAGAAGGCTATTTACTTACAGATATAGAAATTTGCATTACTATTATATTCATCTACTAGGATAAAATACAGAAAATAGACACCATCAGCTATGCCCTATTGGCAAACACACTTATATAACAAAAGGGCATAAATAGTTCACCATAGTTTAAAATGATTAAGTTAACACATGTACATCACAACTCCTTTCCTTTCTCATTTCATTAGTTGCAATTTCGTAACCATATGCCCTCATTAAAAGTATCCAGTAAATTTGTTGAGAATCAGTAAACTGGTCCTATTAGTTGCTATATCTTCTTCTTCTTCTTTCGGCTGCTCCCGTTAGGGGTCGCCACAGCAGATCAACTGTTTCCAATTCTTCCTGTCCTCTGCATCTTGCTCTGTCACACCAACCACCTGCATGTCCTCTCTCACCACATCAATAAACCATATCTTAGGCCTCCCTCTTTTCCTGTTACCTGGCAGCTTCATCCTTAGCATCTTTTTCACAATATACTCTGCATCCCTCCTCAGCACATGTCCAAACCAACGTAATCTTGCCTCTCTGGCTTTGTCTCCAAATCTTCCAACCTGGGCTGAACCTCTAATATACTTATTCCTAATCCTGTCCATCCTCGTCACACCCAGTGCAAATCTTAACATCTTCAACTCTGCCGCGTCAAGCTCTGACTCCTGCCTTTTTGCCAACCCATATAACATAGCTGGTCTCACTACCCTCTTGTAGACCTTCCCTTTCACTCTTACTGGTACTCGTCTGTCACAAATCACTCCTGACACTCTTCTCCACCCACTCCGTCATGCCTGTACTCTCTTCTTCACCTCTCTTTCACACTCACCATTACTCTGAACTGTTGATCCCAAGTACTTAAACTCATTCCACTTTGCCACCTCTACTCCCTGCATCCTCACCATTCCTCTGTCCTCCCAGTCATTCACACACATATATTCTGTCTTAGTCCTGCTGACCTTCATTCCTCTCCTCTCTAGAGCATATCTCCACCTCTCCAGGGTCTCCACCACCTGTTCCCTATTCTCACTACAGATCACAATGTCATCTGCAAACATCATAGTCCACAGGGACTCCTGTTTGATCTCTGTCTGTCAACCTGTCCATCACCATTGCAAATAAGAAAGGGCTCAGAGCTGATCCTTGATGTAATCCCACCTCCACCTTAAAAGCATCCGTCACTCCCACTGCACACCTCGCCGCTGTCACACTACCCCCGTACATATCTTATATCACTCTTACATACTTCTCTGACACTCCCGACTTCCTCATACAATACCACAACTCCTCTCTAGGCATCCTGTCACATGCTTTCTCTAAATTCACAAAGACACAATGCAACTCCTTCTGACCTTTACTGTACTTCTCCATCAACATTCTCAGAGAAAACATTGCATCTGTAGTGCTCTTTCCTGGCATGAAACCATACTGCTGACCACTAATCATCACCTCCCTTCTTAACCTAGCTTCCACTACTCTTTCCCATAACTTCATGCTGTGAGTGATCAGTTTAATCCCTCTGTAGTTACTACAGTTCTGCACAGCACTTATTCTTAAAAATCGGTACCAAAACACTTTTTCTCCATTCCTCAGGCATCCTCTCACTTTCCAAGATTTCATTAAACAATCTAGTTAAAAGCTCCACTGCCATTTTATCTAAACACCTCCATGCTTCCACAGGAATTTCATCTGGACCAACAGCCTTTCCGTTCTTCATCCTCTTCACAGCTATCCTTACTTCCTCCTTGCTAATCCACTGCACTTCATGATTCACTAACCGCACATCATCCAACTTTCTCTCCCTCTCATTCTCTTCATTCATCAACCCCTCAAAGTACTCTTTCCATCTGCTCAACACACTCTCCTCGCTTGTGAGTAAGTTTCCCCCATTATCCTTTATCACCCTTACCTGCTGCACATCTTTACTAGCTCTGTCCCTCTGTCTAGCCAATCAGTACAGGTCCTTTTCACCCTCCTTAGTGTCCAACCTTTTATTAGTTGCTATATACTACTACTATTTAGTGTCAAACCAGTAAGATGTAATCTGAGGGTTTAATTCATAGAGACCAGAATTGACTGAAATAACTATCAGATGTTGAATATCAAAATTGCAATCTTCTACACCTCTGCCCTTTATATGAAAAGTAAAATTTTTTAAATAAGCAATAGTTCTTTTACACTACAAAAAATATTCAGTACTGCTTATTGTTTCTTTACAATACAGTCTCTGTCAGTATATGAGCACTAGAAACATAACTGTCACTGTTCACAGTCTTCTTACCTTATTTGGTGAAAGGAAGCTGCTTATACTCATACATTTGGCATTGATCCTGTTAAATATACTTTTTCCACTGAAAGATTGATTCCCATTAATAAAATACTTGCTGTATTTGTAGAGTTGAAAATATACATGGCATGACACTATCTTTATTTAAAGTTAATTAGCTGTTCAGGATGACATTCTGCTGTTAGCGTCTGAGCGTTCTATCCTGTTCCTTCTTTGTAAGGTCAAAGTTTGCATTTCTTCACTCGGATTTATGGTGTAACGATCGCAGAGCCTGAAACAAGCTAAAAGCACAGGATTGCCTCGAGACCAACCCTTTTAGAATAAAAAGGTTAGTAATTCAGCAGGAACTACTTGAACTGTACTAATAAATGCACCGCAAGATGCAGAAGTGGCTTGTGAGCTTTGTAAACAGCCGTTGAAAAATTACATCTTTGAAATGCAGGCTGTGACCGTTACTATGGATAAAAATATTGCCAAATCAGTTATTTGACCATGTTTAGTCAAATTAGTACCACAGTCAGTTAAAAAGAAAGCTGATAAAAAATACCTCATAACCAATAAGCGAAAATAAAATAGATAAAGATACAATGGGCTACATTCAAGTTATTGCTTCAGAAATCCAACCAAATCCATTCCCATACACAACATGTACATAAATACAATCAAATCTCATACTGATATAAGAAACACAATTAGTTTGAAGTGCTACCTTACCCAACAGACTTAAACATATTTCTGGAGTCAAAAAATTGAGTAGTAGAGAAAAAAACACATTACTAAAAAATAATGAAATAAAAACAATAAACAGTTATTTATCTTTCAGTTTCTTTTTTTTTCCAGATGTTTTCCAGTTGTTATTCTCCGTAACTCTTTAAAGGGGAATACTTGACCATTCCATATCCTCTATTTTGTCTATTAATTTGTTTGTCTTTTTGAATGTTACAGCAGAGTCAAGTTCATCGAATACTTTTATGCCATCTCTGATAAATAACTTCAGTCTCGCAGGAAACAAGAGGTGCACCTTTATCTAGTCCTGTTTAAGTTCCTTAATAATGGGCTGAAAAAGCTTTCTTTTAGATATAACTGCACTTGAATGATCATTATCAAAACATAAACATTTTATTTTTATAGGTGACTTGGCCTGAGCAGATTTTAACACTAATTCTTTATCTTGAGTTGACATAAATCTCACTATTACTGATCTAGGAGTATTCTTATTTGGAGGTGAAACAAGTGATCTATGTGCCCTTTCAATTCCATATGAAGCTGAAGAGAGGCTTTGACTGCCTGAATTCTCCTGTCCACTGCCTCTTTCAGTATGTCCTCAATCAAACTTCATATCCCCCTTTCTGTGAGGTTTGCCAGGCTGCCACAAGCTGGAGTGCTTGCAGTACTGGTGCCTCCACTCCAACCCTGTGAGGACATCCCTGGATGGGCAGAGGGTGATCTCTCTCTCTAGCCTGGGAGTTATGTGCCTGGACTGCTCATGAAGGACCTGAATGTCTATAAAACAAAAAAAAATGGAAGAGAAGCAAAAACAACAAAGGAGAAAGAAACACCTAAGCAAAACAAGAAAAAAAAAAAAAAGAAAAGAAAAGAAAAAGAAAAAAGGGAGGAAATAGATAAAATAGAAAAAAAACGTAATAAATACACACAATACTGTTTGAATGCAAGGTAGCAACATAGCAACACAATAAAACACTTCCAAAATAATCTTTATTGAAATAAACTTGTGTATGGGAAATGCTTATGCTTACAACTGGGGGTAGTGATTGGGGAAGTGCTTTTGTACCTAGGAAGAATGTATTGAGTAGTGCTTATGCATACTTGTGATGAATTGAAATGGCAAGGGTTTTTGTCATGCTGAAGGGTTGTGCCTTTCATTATGTGCTTTACCAACAGAATTTACAGTACACAGACAACAATCTGAAAATTAATTATTGCAGTTAGTCAAGGTAACATATCAGAGTATAACACATATATCTTGATCAGTGAAGTCTTTAGTTGCATATCTTTCAGCTGTGAAGGCATAACAGCAACATTGTCTGCAGAAATTCTACTGAAATCAGTTCTAGAAACATTGCTTTCTTACTATTCCTGCTGCTGAATTCTGTATAATAATTTGTACTATGCATAGTTAAGTAATAAATACCTTTTGGACGCCTGTTATACTTACCAGAAGACTCAGCTAGACACTGCATTTGTCTCTTCTGTTGTTGGCTATCATATTATATCTCTTCCTCAGCTATAATTAAAGAGAGAAGGACAATCTTGTTTAGCTGTATTTGAATGCATTCCACATATACGTCTTATACTCTCTGTAAGCATTTTTTATTTTTATTTTTCTTTCTCATTTTAATGGTTGTATGCATGCATGTGTGTATTATTACAATACATTACTTAAATATTCTATTGAATTGTCTAGAATAGTAAAGAAATATGAAAGGAGTCTTGACTTTTGTTTAAAAATGCATGTAACACTCCAGAATAGCTGAGCTGCAAAAGCTGATATGTATCAATTCATGAAAGTGTTAATATCTTTTTCTGTAGGACTTTGTCAGATGTATAGTAAGTAATAGTGAAGTAAAACGGCATGCTGTCTGAAAACATATGTACTGTTCATTCTTTCAGCAAAGTAACCTCTATTCCTCTCCCCAAAAATGAATTCTAAATAGGATGTGGTGAGTGTCATTTCTGCCATATTGTATGTACAGCAAGAAATACTTATGAACAAACAGTTAAACTAAGCAATTGGTTTTATTTATATTTAGGTATCTCTCACCAAAGCTCTCTTCATATAATACTTATTTCTTACAACTTTTTCCCTTCTATGCTATACAGTTCTTCACATCTGTAACTGCAACTTTTATTTCATAACTGTATTATATGCAGTCAACATTGCTGATATTTAAACATTACTAATACATTTACAGAGTTACCTGTATGGATTATTATTTTTCATAGGTTCATAGGTTGGTACTAGGCTATCGGGCCGTAGGGCCTATGCAAGCCTAGCCATAACAATTCCCTGGCTATTTCTTCCCAGAATATTTACTAGCCTGGTCCCCTGTCTAGCAGGACAACTGACGTGATCCCCGGGGTGAATTTCCTATCTCCCATCCAATCGTCAAGGTTCCTTTTGAAGAGGGCCAAAGAGGCGCTCAGCTTGACATGTATGGGCAGTCTATTCCAGAGTATGGGGAGTCTCTGGGTCAGGAACCTATCCTTCCAGCATGTTTTGTTCATTGTGATGACCAGGTTTAGATCGCTGGAGCGTGTGGCTCTGAGGGATTGGGATTTCTTTAAGTGTAGCATATCCAACAGCACTGGGGTTGACATGGCCTTGTGTGTTAAGTAGAGATCGCCTCTGAGTAGGCGATATGTGACAGAGTATAGCTGGAGTTTTTTTAGATGGTCAGCATAGGGCATTTGCTTTAGGCCTGTGATTCTTTTAGTGAGGTATTTCTCTGGCGTTTCCAATTGTTGCAGATGTCTTGTGAGGTAGATACCAAACGGGGCATTGTACTCTATAATGGGTCTAATGAGGGATGAGTACAGTGGAACAATGACCTCCTTTTTTCTGGATGAAAACCCCTTAATGATGAGGTGTGCCACATAGATGGATTTCCTGGCTGTTGTTGCTATGTGGTTATCGAAGGTGAGACCACTGTCCACCTGTGTCCCTAATTCTCTTATCACACTTTCTGTGTTTAGTGTACTGCCACTTATGTGATAATTCATGGGTACATGGTTTTTCCCAAAGGGGATAACTATACATTTGTTGGCATTGAGCTTGAGCCCATGGCTCTGGCACCAAGCATTTGTTTCTGTAAGGCCCTTTTGTAGACTATCCACATCATTTGGGGATTCAATAATGGCTCTCAGTTTGCAGTCATCTACGAACTTTGTTAGCCAGAGTCCCTTAGTGCTGGCCTGTACTTAAGAGAAGTAGATGCCAAACAAGAGCGGTCCCAGGACTGAACCCTGAGGTACTCTGCTTGTCACTGGGGGGGGGGGTGAAGTTGGTACTGAATCAGTCTGCCAGGATATTGGCAATATCCTTGGGATCAGTATATTTAATGCCATTCTCTTGTAGCTCAGAGCAGATCTGAGTTTTGCCATTTAGATTCTTGACATAACTAAAGAATGCCTTGTGGTTGTCCTTGGAATCTTTGGCAATTTTATTTTCGTAACTAGCTTTGAAGGATTTTATGAGGGATCTCAGCTTCTTACTGAGGCTGGTAAGGGAGTTTTTTGCATCCTGGGATTTTCCTCTTTTTTTTTTTGCAACAGTTTCTTTTTTCTGTTATATAGTTTGCTTTTGGCAGGGGACCACCAGATTGGGTTCCTTTTTTTGGAGGATACCATCTTGGTTCTAGTTGGAATGGCATGATTCATACACGAGTGGATGTGCTTGTACAGTGTCTTGGTGTAGGATTCAGCAGTCGAACTTTCAGTTCCCTTCTGCATGGGTGTAATGAAGTTTGCCACTTCTGACTTGAGTAGCATGAAGTTGGCTTTGGAGAAGTTTTCTACGGAGGTTTCCCTTCTGGGGGGGGTGGGGGTGGGATGAGGACGTCAAGGGTGATTAACTTATTGTCAGACCTGACCAACGAGGGGATGACCACTGGTGTGGACCATCGATCTCCCATGTTGGTAATGACTAGGTCTAGAATATTTGGGCCCCTGGTGGGACTATGGATTAGTTGATCCAGGGCGTGGAATTAATGAATTCCAAGAACCGTTGGGCAAGGTGTTGGTACCCAAGTAGTTTTCCCAATTAATGGCAGGGTAGTTGAAATCACCCAGTATTAGGGTGTTTGGTTGTATCTTAATATTTTCCAGTATGTTTAGAAAGGTGTAGTGAGAATATTGGGGCACGGTAGGGGATCTGTAGCAAGCTACAATTTGGATTGCAGTCTTCCCTAGTGTTAGTTGCACCTGTAAATTTCAGATGCATTGTGTTGGGCAACTAGCCTGGAGGTGTGAATATCCTTGGTGAATATGGACACTCCTCTGCCTTTAGTGCTTCGATCCTGGTTTGGTGGCCAAACAGTGTTGTAAGAGTTGTAGCTTGGTATTGCAGGGGTGCTCTCTGGAGCCTTGAACCAGGTCTCAGTTACTGCACAGATATCGATGTTCTCCATTTTTAGGAGTGCCTCGAGTGAGTGCATTTTGAGGTTTAAACTTCTAGCACTGAGTAGCATTACCTTCAGATTTTGCATGCTTATATCTGTTGTGGTGGTTTTGTCCTTTGAGCCTTGCTTAAAAAAGGCACTATATGGGTGGCAAGAGCCTTAGCCAGTAACCTGAATCCCAGGGGCGACAGGTGCAGACCATCTCTGGCAAAGCATCATGGTTTGTCAATCATGTCATCCCAGGCAGACAGATACTGGATCCCCTTTGAATGACACCAGAAACTTAGCCAATTGTTGAAGTCAATCATTTTGTTCTTATACTGT
The DNA here is from genome assembly GCF_019279795.1 of Protopterus annectens. NCBI lineage: Eukaryota > Metazoa > Chordata > Ceratodontiformes > Protopteridae > Protopterus > Protopterus annectens. The sequence goes on from NC_056736.1 coordinate 657,436,514, forward strand.
GGTATCATTCTGAGTGAAGGCAGGATGCTACTCAGGGCTAGGGTCATACCTGCCTGGGCCACACCATCCAAGAGCTCTTCCATGTCTCTTTTCATATAGTCCAGGGAGGTACATCTCAAGTCATTCACTCCAACATGGACAATGACAGAGTCGCATTTGAACTTGTGGTGGAGTGACTTGAGTGCATGTATTATGTGGTGGATCCTGGCACCCGACAGGCAGCTGACAGCAATTTTCTCTTTGTTCAGCCTGGTGAGTGGGACATCAGTGTGCCTGACTATAGAGTCACCTATGACTAAAGTGTTGGGTACGTTGTCTTGCCTTAGGGGCTGTTGTTTGGTGGCACACTGGTGTTTTGAGCTATGTGTCACTTTGGTTGTGATTGGTGTTTGTTTGCGCTTCAGCTTCAGAGGTCCTTGTTGCTTGGGCAGGTTAATATTAAGGGTCTCCACATAAGTGGGTTTAGTGTTACTATGTATGGATGTTGGTGGCATGAGTTTTGAAGGGCTGTGTGTTGCTTGAGGTGTAGTGCAGATGTTAACCTTCCCCTCTTGACTGTCTAGCACAATCCTGGCTGGAGAGAGCTTTGCTTCCAGTTTGGCTACGTAAGTGCATCACTCGCAGATTGTATTGTTGGGTGGTAGGAGGAGAGGGTTGTTAGTGTACATGAGGCAATTGCTGCATTGCTCCAGTATGCCCAGATTCACCAGTTGGACAGGAGAAATCACCAGAAGCTGACCCTTGGACATGCCTGGTTCGGTGTTTCTTTTGTAAAGTACAAGAGCTGTTTTCCCTTACCTTACTTTGCAATTATAGCCTGTTTAGTGTCTATGATTAATTTCACCTTATTAACATGGAGAATTGAGTCCTTGTATCAGTTTAAGGGTTCCTAGTGCTTTCCAGCAGGTTTTAGAGCAAGTGCTAGTCACAGGGATTCAGATTTTAATGCTACTACTGATAAACCAGCCAGTTCTCAGGGAAAATTTGAAGAGCAGACTTTCTGGCACTGGGAATACTTTAAAGTGCTAGACTAATAAGCTGATAAAAGTGCAGGAGAGCAAATAACTAGCAGATCTAAGGGGAAAAAAATGAAGAGCACCACTCAGAAGCTTACAAAAAATCCTGGATACAGCAAATCTGTATCTGGGCTACAATAGTTCAAGGAAAGGTAGGAAACGTTTTTTTTTTTTTTTTTTTTGTAGAAGGTGAAGAGGCAGAAGATAATGAGATAATTCAATATGCAGAAGCTAAAGGGGTGGGCCTAAGCTAAAGGGGTGGGCCTTTGCTAAGTTTTCACTATTAACAGTAGAATGAGCTGATGCAATGTGACTGGGGGGGAGTATCCAGTATCAACTTTATACCAGAGGTGGGCAACTCAAAGCCACCAAGACTTAAGACCACCAGAAGAACTGGGTGGGTGGGTATGAGGGAAAAAACAGTTGTACAGATTACAGAGATATTAAATCAAAAGTGCAGAGGATAATTGAGAATAAACTGTTATCTTTTCTGAATATCATAGCAGGCAGTAAGTCAGTCTCTCAGCAACAGTTTCATACTCTTTACTGACATTTCTGTTTATTGCTGTAACCTGTTAACACAAAGTACTAGTTTTTCTCTTTCTTCGAAAGATGGATGTCTAATTACATAAATGCTACTCCCTTTTTATGCATTTCAAAATATCACTTCAATTATATATTCTCAGGTAAAGATATCTGACTGTGGAATTGAGACCAGATGGCTTAGTGGTTAAGGTCTTCGCCTCCCATGCATAAGGTACAAGATTCGATCCTGACCTCCAACCAATGCCTGTTTGGAATTTGCATGCTCTCGCTGTGTCTCCGTGGGGTTTCTCCCATGTCCAAAAAATATGCTGAGTGTTTCCATCTCAAACTCTCCAATGAATGGAGCTGTGGGCAGCAGCACAGACTCTACATGGTGCCCTATAGGGGGAAGAGCTGTACAGACCAACTGCTTTGGGCATCTACTGTGGTGCAGAATATTCTCAAGATAGGAGAACATGGATCACAGACTGGGTGCTGTGGCAGGGCTAGTCACTCGATGGTGTAAAATATGGCTCTAGGTGATTCGGTCATGTTGACTAATGTCTCCAAAAATGGGTATGGGTAGTTACCGGTGATAAGTGGGTTGAGGACCCGGCTTACTCTGACCCACTCCAGGGACTCGTGCTAATGGTGGGAGGGGTATATGTGCCCTTACTGGCCAGTGTGTGCCCACCATAGCCCAGCAGCCCTGGGTCAATAAGCTACTGGCTGGTATCTAGCTGCCCAGCCTGGGTTACCTGGGATAGCTCTGTTGAGCAAAAGCTGGATGTAAAACCAACAAACCTGACAAACATGAGCTGAGAATTGCTATACTTAATTTAGGTTCACTGACAGGAAGCAGCTTGGAAGTGGATGACATGATGATACGGAGGAGGCTGGACATCCTATATATCCAGGAGATGAGATAGAAAGGCAGCGCAGCAGTCTAGAAAGGTATACATTTGGGAGTGGTATATGTGCTTGGGATCCAGAGTCTACTACTCAGGTGAAGGGCAGGCTCGAAATGGTGTCGAAATTGTGGTGAGAGAGAGGCTTCAGAAGGCAGTAAGGGATATCATCAGAATTAATGACAGACTCATGGCAGTCAGACTCCAGTGTAATGATAGGGCAGTATTCATAATCTCAGCCTATGCCCCACAGCAGGGTTGTGATAGTGAGGAAAATAGTGCATTCAGATAACAGTTGCAGGACCTGTTGATAATGCGTGACTTGAAGGAGAAGTGATATGAGGACTGCCTGGGTCCACATGGGTGGGGCAACAAGAATAAAGAAGAAGCCATTCTAGACTTCTGTCTGGCAAATGGCTTGATAGTAGCCAGCACATGGTTCAGAAAGAGAGACAGTCACAAACAAGATCACATACAAGAGTAGTCAACATGGAACTCAGTTTGACTTCCTCCTAGTAAGGAAAAGCACTGGGGCAGAATCCATGATTGCAAAGTCATCCCCAGTGAAACAGTTGGCCCACAGCATAAACCACTAGTTGCCACAATCGGCTGCAAGCAGTGGTCAGAGAAGGCTCTAAGGTCAACAATGACCAGGCTGAAGACCTGGAAGTTGACTGGAGAGTAAGTACAACAGTTCGAGGAATTACTCAAGGGTCTAGCACCCCAAGAAGAGGAGGAAATAAGGTGGAGTTGAAGAAGAATGTCAGTGCCTAAAAACAGCATGTGTTAGGACTACAGAAAAGATATGTGGCCGAGCCGGGTATGGAAATAAGGTACATAAGGAAAGCTGGTGGTGGAATGCAGAAGTCCAGGAAGTCATCAAAAGAAAAAAAGGAGTGCAGGAAGAAGTGGGAGACAGAAAAGACTGACCGGGCTAGAAAGGACTACTGGTTGGCTAACAAAGAAGCTAAGAAAGAAGTTGCAATAGCAAAGAATAGGGCATCGGAGGCACTGTACCAACTTCTGGAAAGTGACTGAGTAAAGGGCACAAAGAAACTATATGAGGTCACAAGGCAAAGACAGAAAGATAAAGAAGACAGTCAGACACTCTTCATAAGGGATGCCAGTAACAACCTGCTCACCAGGGCATCAAAGGCAGATGGAAGGAGTATTTCCAGCAGCTTCTGAATGAAGAAATCCTCACAAAATCTGTACTGCCCCAAAAACAGCCTACAATGAGAGAAGAAGAGGAGCTCACCATAGAAGAAGTAAGATCAGCACTAAGGAAAATGAAGTCAGGGAAAGCAGCAGGCTCAGATGAGGTCACAGCAGATATGATAAAGATGCTGGGTGAGATAGGGGAGAAATGGCTCCTGAGAGTACTCATGGCAGTGTGGAGAGAAAGGCATATCCAAGATGACTGGAGAATAAGCATACTTGTGCCAGTGTTCAAGAACAAAGGGGACATCCACAACTGTGGGCAGTACAGTGGCATCAAACTCCTATCATGTTGCATGAAAGTTCTGGTGAGGGTGATTGATAAACAGATACACAGAGTAGTAGAATGTAAGATGGGAGATGGCAGTTTGGATTCAGATCACGATGCAGCACAACTGACCCGATGTTTGCATTGAGACAGATACTTGAGAAGAAGCTAGAGATGAGGAGATAGTCCAAATAGGCATTCCTACACTTGGAGAAAGCATATGACAAGGTCCCAAGAAAGCTGATCTGGGTAGTACTGCCATGGTTTGAAGTCCCAGAAGCATTGGTAGAATTAGTGCAGGCTATGTACAAGGACCCAATGACTCAAGTACGGACAGTGTTCAGCCTCACAGGGGGGTTCCCAGTGGGCGTGGGTGTACATCAAGCCCACTGCTGTTCATACTGGTGATGGACTACATTAGAAACAGGTTGGTGGGGATGGATCAACAAAGCTCCTGTATGCAAACGATGTGGCAGTGCAGGCAAACTCTGAGCTAGAACTTCAGTAAAGGATAGGAGAATGGAATGCAAATCTGAAGGCACATGGGATGAAACTAAACACAGATATGATGGTGGTAATGGCAGCAAATTGAGGAAATCAGAAGAATCTGACAATAGAGATAAAAAGGAATATAGTGGAACAGGTAAACAGTTTCAAGTATCTGGGAGGAGTAGTTGAGGAGAAGGGTAGTCTGAATGAAGAGGTCAAAGCTAGAATCAGAGGGGATGCAGCCAACTGGCACAGAGTATCAGATGTAGTCTATGACAGAAGAATGTCAAAGAAGCTGAAAAGTAAGGTGTACAAGACAGTGGTGCGACCAGTACTACTGTATGGTACAGAAACCTGGGCAGCAAAGGCAGAACAGTTGAAGAAGCTAGAGGTGATGGAAATTAAGTGCCTGAGAAAGGTGATAGGATGTACACTGTGGGACAGACGAAGAAATGAGGACATAAGAGCAGAAGCCAAAATAGCTCCAATTGCAGAAAAGATCAAAGAGAACAGATTACAGTGGTTTGGGCACATATGTAGAAAAGCAGAAGACAATCTGGTTAGGAAGATTTGGGACAGACAGGAAGAAGGTAAGAGGAAGCAAGGATGTCTGGCAAAGAGGTGGATGGATTGTGTGAAAGAATATCTGTGACAGTCAGGCATGAGTGTTGAAGAAGGCAGGAGTGCTGCACTGAATCAAGAGAGTTGGCGACAGTTAACATGATACCCCAAGCCAAGTAGAAAAATGGGAAAAAGGGGGCTGGTGATGATGATGATGATGATATCTGACTGTGGAAGTACATGTACTTGTGCAATTTTTTAACCCCCTGCTATAAATGGATTAAAAATTTTACTTACTATAGAACTCTGGCCTTCTCGCTGAAACCTGGACAACCCACTTTACCAGCTGGTCAGCACCATGCTTCTGCAAATTGTCATACCTGTGATGACACTGCTGACTGGATTGGGCTATAACTGTCAGGGTTGACAGGGGGGTCACTCATCTCCTACCACATATCAAAATCATCCATGCACTGTGACACATGCATGCCTGTATCTTCTCCAGGTACTAAAAGTCTCTTCTCCAGGTCTTGCAAAAGGTAGAACATTATTAAGGTCTCTGTCTCAGAGCAGCCAGGAGCGTGTGCCTTGTGCCTTCACAGGTGCTGCTATTATTCAAAGAGTCAGAATCAGAATGAGAAAAGTATGGTGAGGGCTGTATCATGCAGGTTTACAGCCACTCCCTGTTGGGTGTGAGATCACTTTGACCAAACAACTTTTTACTGGCACACTCATAAGACCAGGTATTGATAACTTAGGTTTGGTGTAACCAAAGCTGCTTTGTAACACACTGTTTTTTCTTAAAGGAAAACACTTGCCAGTTCTTTCCATTATTAATGGATTATCTCTAGGTTTATCTATAATAAGTCTTAACAGTAATATTTCTTGATAAAATTAAATTTTTTCTGTTTTACTGTAACAGCACAATGTGTCATGAAGTGAAATGGGGCATTTTTTTTTTCCTTTTCTTTTCTTTTTTTTTTTCTTTCTTTTTTTAATAAAGGTGGTGGAGAAAGAAATTTCAATAGTAACGCTGCTGGGCTCAAGCGGTTTTGGACTGGCCAAGACAAGTGACTCTGACCTAAAAATAGCAAAGGTCACCACAAGAGATAGCATTTTTGCCAGCTACAACTCTGATAGATTTGGCAATGTTTCCCTTTTTATAGTACATCTGCAGTAAGCGCAGGAAAGCAGGAAAATTTACTATGAATTGCAAATGGTGTAAAACAGTCTTAATTAGCATATGACCATTTACGTCACTCATTTCCATCTCATTATCTGCTCATTTGCATAACCACATTTGAGGATGTAAGTAGTGGTGTAAATGGCCTTCTATGAATCACTGGTGAGCTGTGCTCGACCCTGAACTAAACAGTTTTTCTTTGATGAATATGGAATAAAACAGCATATAAAATAAGAAGCACACTATGCTGTCATTATAAAGCAGACAGATTGATAATATCATGACATGATTAGGGTCTATATTAGCTAATCGACCTCTTAGCTTGTCGCACGCCTAAACGTCAACAGCTAAGGGTCGAAAGCTTATAATTTCGAATGGCCAGGTAAGTGAATTCTTTCATCTGGAAAGAATTTGCTTGGCCATTATCAGGAATTTGCCCTTTCCCCAATGCAGAGCAATCTCGGAGCTGGTATATTTAGTTGGGGGGGGTGTATGGAGGACACAGCAGTTTTTTATGGCTTGGAAGTTTATGTTAGTGTGGCATGGCCAAGTGAATTCTTTCCTGATGAAAGAATTCACTTACCTGGCCATTCAAGATTGTAAGCTTTCAACCCTTAGCTGTTGGCGTTTAGGCATTCAACAAGCTAAGCCGTTGATTAGATAATATAGACCCCATGATTATTGTAAACTTAGAAACCAGTATTAAAATGATCCAACCAAGAACAATGTAAATTCATGAAAAAAAAACTAGTTGGTATTTATAGATGGAACTAAATAAACTCACAAGCAAAGCCACTTTTTAAAAAAGCATTACACTCAGCTATAACAATACCACTGCAATTAATTAAAACAGTGTGAAGCTGTTCGCATCCCACTTTTTGCACATTATAAGCATATCCCAAGAAGCTGTACCACTGTGTAAAGTTTTGTGCACTGTAGAATGTCATGCAAACTACTGTTTAGTTCATTTACCCCTCCAACACAATAGAAAAGGAGCACACAAAACCCCTTGTGTGCTCCTGCTCCATTGCATCCCAAGCACTTACTCTCCTTGCTAGTGAGCCCACCCTATCACAGCCCTGGTAACGGTGTTGCATGCACTAAGTCCTGTGATGTAAACTATGGCACTCAAATATCATTCAAATGACCAGTGTAACAGCCATGGTTGGAATCATATTGTTCCCCTGTTAGTAGGGCATGTAAATGTCGTACAAATGACCAGTGTAACAGCCATGGCTGTAGTGTTACTCCTCTCCTATTTGTAAGGTTATTCAAATATCATACAAACAACCAGTATAACAGCCATGCCTGCACTATTACCTCTTTCCTGTTTATATGGCATCCTACCTCTCAGCTGAGAGTGTTACCCCTCCTCTTATTAGTACAGCACTGAAATGCCATGCAGACAATCAGTGTAGTGGCCATGGCTGCTGTGATAACCCTTTTCCAGAATGTCCAGATTTTTGCCTCATATTTTTGATCTATTTTTCATAAAATGGTTGTTTTCTGACAAATTAGTGGCAAATCATTAAAGACTGAAGTCAGAAAATAGTGACAGACATTTGAGTGTCAGACTTCATACCTTTCAGAAAATTCATACCAATCCAAAACCTGATATTCTAGCAACTTTTTAAGTTTGTAAGAGCAATATTTAAAAACTGTCCCTATTTTGGGTGCCTGCCTCACTTTTATTAATGGCTTTGTCTACTCTAAGAGGTTGAGAGGTATGCCACTCAAATGTCAATGTCATACAATCAGTGCAACAACCATGGCTATAGTGTTACCCCTCTCCTGTTACTATGGCATTCAAACGTCATACAAACAACCAGTGTAACAGACATGGCTATAGTGTTACCCCTCTCCTGCTAGTATGGTATTCAAATGTCATTATGGCATTGAAATTTCATACAAAAAGCCAGTGTAATGACCATGGCTGCAATGTTACCCCTCCCCCATTAGTATGACATTCAAATGTCATTATAGCATTCAAACATCGTGTAAACAACCAGTGTTAGGGTCATGGCTGCAGGCATATCCCACTTATTTTTGTATGTCACTCAACTGTCACGCAAACAACCAGAGTAATGGCCATGGCTATAGTGTTACCCCTCCTCTTATTAGTACAGCACTAAAATGCCATACAGATAATCAGTGTAGTGGCCATGGCTGCTGTGATAACCCTTCCCTGTTGGGATGGCACTGAAATGTCATACAGACAATCAGTATAATGGCCATGGCTGCTGTGATAACTCTCCCGTGTTCAGATGGCATTAAAATGTCATACAGACAATCGGTGTAATGGCCATGGCTGCAGTGATAACCCTTTCCTGTTGGGTTGGCCCTGAAATGTCATACAGACAATCAGTGTAATGGCCATGGCTGCTGTGATAACCCTCCCCTGTTCAGAGAGCACTGAAATGTCATACAGACAATCAGTGTAATGGCCATGGCTGTAGTGTTACCCCTCCTCTTATTAGTACAGCACTGAAATGTCATGCAGACAATCAGTGTAATGGCCATGGCTGCTGTGATAACCCTCCCCCTGTTGGTTTGGCACTGAAATGCCATACAGACAATCAGTGTAATGGCCATGGCTGTAGACTTACCCCTCCTCTTATTAGTACAGCACTGAAATTTCATGCAGACAATCAGTGTAATGGCCATGGCTGCAGTGATAACCCTCCCCTGTTCAGATGGCACTGAAATGTCATACTGACAATCAGTGTAATGGCCATGACTGCTGTGATAACCCTCCCCTGTTGGTTTGGCACTGAAATGCCATACAGACAATCAGTGTAATGGCCATGGCTGTAGTGTTACCCCTCCTCTTATTAGTACAGCACTGAAATGTCATGCAGACAATCAGTGTAATGGCCATGGCTGCTGTGATAACCCTCCCCTGTTCAGATAGCACTGAAATGTCATGCAGACAATCAGTGTAATGGCCATGGCTGCAGTGAAAACCCTCCCCTTTAGTATATTGCTTAACAGGTAGCACTGGCACAGCATAAAGACTCCTTTATGTTTTAGCTGTAAGGATGGAATATCCTTATTGTGAATAGAGTCCTGTGCAATGTAGGTACACCTGCCACAACACACACATATTACATTGCCCCACCTCCCTGTAATGCAGGTAATCTCCCATTAAAGGGAGTTTGTACAGAACCAGACCCCCTTGTGACCATAATATGGTAATGACTCCAGTGCTGTCTGTACATGGAATGACTGTCATTCGTGTTGCTAGTGTAGGGTACTTTTGTGTAAGACAGCTGCATACTGTACAGCATGCCTTATCAAGGAGATGGTGTACTACCTTCTTAATAAGACAAGCCATACAGTAAGCAGATGTCATATACGTCAGTGTTGTGTACCAGCGTAAGGCTACATACAGCTACCTCTTGTCCCAACACAGCAGTGCCTGGTATGCATTAGAGATCCAGTTTTTCATTTACACCATTCAAAAAATTGGGATATTTGACAGTGCACCCATGGGGATTCCCACAATTCAGTTATTTGAACTGTGTTACTCCATGATAACATACTAAAGACAGTGCACAGAATGCATCTATGGCTTTTGCCCCCTATGTTTGTGAATTACAGGGGAAAAAATTACTACTTCCTGTTTTCTATAGATCCTTCCATTAATTTTACCATAGAACAATACATGGAGCTCATATCTATATTGCACATCGTACTAATTACCCATCAAAAATAGCTGAAAGTATAAACTCCTATAGGCACCACATATCATATGTTTTCTTCTAAAACTGCATCCATATGTGTGACACCTTCATTTCCATTTCACTGCAACACTGAATTAGCATATCCTTTCAGTACCAGTCTTGTGCACTGCTCTGAGAACTGCAACCATAATACCAGTTCCAGAAATAATTATCATAAAATACCAGACTATTTCAAATGGATTTTAGTCCTTTCAGTGTTACCCAAATTATTATAAAAGCAGTATCTAATAAAAATTCATCATACCATACAGAGGGCAGTATTCTCTGCAAACAGCATTATGCATCCTGCAAAGATTGCATCATTAACAATGCTCTTACACCATTTACTACTATCACATCTGAAGGGGTGTGGGGCTCACTAATTTAACAGGAGCCAGCTTTGCTGACTTAAGGCTCCACTAGAGCCTCAAGTAGTTTGATTTTATTTTATTGGCACAATATTGACTGGACACAATCTGTATCAGAGGGTTCACAAGTTACCTATAAAACTAATCAGCTTTCTCATGTCCAGAACACCTCTGCACAAGAGACCTAGAGGGCTCCATACTAGAGCCATTTTTTCACTTTAGCATTGTCGCCTCACAGCAAGAGGTTCTCCCATTCGATTCTCAGCTGGAGCACCTTCTGTGTGGAGTCTGCAAGTCCTCCCCACGGTCGAATGATGTCTAGAAACATGCAGGTAGGTGCATGCATGAATGGGTGTGCCTTCTTTGAAAGTTGGGCATTGGGCTAGTGACTCGGCACTGTAAAAATCCACTGCCAATTATTAGTGGACAGGAGTTCTGCTGTGGCAACCCCTAACCAGTAAAAGCCGAAAGAATGAGAGAGATCGATAATATCGCCAGACTAATCTCTGTAGTTGATTTCCTTCTTTATGAAGATGATTTACTAATCTGATCAAGAAGCCAAAGAATACTTCACTAAAACTCATAAAACACATAAGTCTTAACTACAAGGTTAAAATCACTACACCTAACAGTGAGCCTTAAAAAATAAATCTATGAAGCTAATGGCTCCCAAAAAGCTAGAACTTGCAAAACTGTTATCATCCCATTTACTGCAGTGCAGCACAGGGGGGTATTGCTCTCCTGAGAGTGTCATCCTTTGGATGACATGTTAAACCAAGGTCATATCTGCTTAAGCTGGTGGTAGCTCATGTGGATGTAAAAGATCCCACAACACCTAATGAAAAGACCAGGTGTCCTTTAATTAATACAACATAAAACATCATTCACGTATTTATGTATATACAAAATATACATACTTACAGGTACATATTTACACATTCCTATCTATCTTACAAGTACATATCTACACATTCCTAAATATTATTATCATTATTATTCTTCCACAACTGACCTCCAATCCTTCTTCCACAACCATAATCTAACTTTTTGCAGTATATCAGCCCAAATTCATTTCTCATTAAACAAAATTTCATTCAGTATTTTGTCCCAAATAACCCATATTATATAAAATAAGTTCTTATCTACCCTTCTCACATATTCTTTTTTCTTGTTTTTATAATATCTATGCATAATCATATTCTTATCTATATTGTTACATCAATTTATATTCTCAAAGAGTTTTCTTCACACTTTTCCAGAGTTTAATAACTCATTTACATTTAAAAAAATGCTCTGTTGTCTCTTCCTCCCCACAAAATAAGCACATTCTTTTAACATTTTTATATACCATATTCCCCCTTTCCAGTAACTTATTTATTACCAGTCTCCATAGGAAATCCTGACGTTCTACAGTCTTTTTCCCTACTTTAATGGCTTTTATCACTTCTTCTGGTAAGTTTTCCCATTTGTTTACATAATAAATACCATATTCCCCCTTTCCAGTAACTTATTTATTACCAGTCTCCAAAGGAAATCCTGATGTTCTACAGTCTTTTTCCCTACTTTAATGGCTTTTATCACTTCTTCTGGTAAGTTTTCCCATTTGTTTACATAATAATATTGTTTTCATCACATTACTATACCACATCCTTCTATTCTTTGGTGTATCGTCAGATTCAATTTCCATGTTAGTATTTTTTTTGGATCATTTATTTCTTTATTTATATAATCTTTATCTCTTTTTCTTATTTTTATCATCTCAAAAAAATTGCACTTATATTTAAACATTTTCACTGTTAATTTTTCATTCTCTTCCTTTACTCATTTTAATAGTCTATACAAGTTTAAAGAGGCAGAATAACAACTGTATTTAATAACACTAATCCCCCTTTATATTCGCTCAGATACAGCACACCTCTTTTCACTGCATTTTCATGAGCCCTATATGAAAAAAAAAAATAATTGCACAATTTCTTTTTCCAAAACAAATCTAAGGCTGAAGGTCATGAGCAGCAACTGTTTTATTTGGTAAAACTACTTAAAACCAAAACAAAAAATATGTATATATTAAGCTTTTTTGTCCCATATAGGAACTTCATCAGAATAACAATTCTCATTTTAATGCGATTTTATTTTTATTTATTTGTTTTATCTACGATTCTTTACAGAAACTAATATATATAAAAACATAGTCTGTTCAATACAAAATGTTTACAGTTTTTAGCTGGCTTGCAAAATTATATGCTATCAGAATGAAGTGCACTTAAATCTTTTGAACACTAGATGGCATTGTGATGCTACTTTGCCTAAGAATGGTTGGAGACACTCCCTCTTGAAACATCAAAGAAATTGCTGTCATTGCTCATGGATGCATGAATAAAAGCTTTGTAGATTAACTGTTTTTATATTCTGATGAAATTCCTACAAGGGATGAAAGCACTTAATATATATGTATTTTTTTGTTTTGGTTTTAAGTGATTTTACCATATAAAACAGTTGCTGCTCGTGACTTTCAGCCTTGGATTTGTTTTGGTTTTGGAGCCTCTTGGATTTTATGTTTTACAATTTCTTTCTCATATTTTTTTTCTGGAATCATATAAACATTTGACATATATGCTATTTTTCCATTAAAACAGAATTCACCAGATAAACCTTGAATCTTAAATGCTAATCTATAAATTCTTGATCTTGAATGCTAATCTAGAAGTCCTCCACATAAGATATATTTCTTTCATTTCATTTATCAAACTCCCCTCCCATTGCCTCATAACTACATATTTTTCTCAAATGTTATTCCTAATAAAGATACTTCATTTATTGAAAATACAACCCTCAAATTTTTCACATCTCCCAATCTCTTACTTTTATCTTTAGTCAAGGCCATTCCCAATTTCTGTAAACATCCATCCATTCAAAATAAAGCAGCACTTCGTTCATCAATATTTTATTCTTAGCAACCACAACTTTATCATATGTCATAACTATTGACATCCCCACTTCCTTTTACATCACATACCTGGCAACTTTCATTTTATAAGCTACTTCACTCACGATCACATTTATTGCTAATGCAAAAAATATCCAACTCATGAGGCATTCTTGCCTTATTCCCAAATTCATGCATATCTGTTTACTCAGCAACCCATTCACTAATATTCTCACTGTATTAGTTTGACATGCTGACATACATACTCTTCTAATTCTATTACCTATTCCATACCTTTCCATAACATCCCATAAAACATCATGACCTACTTCATCAAATGGCTTACTAATATCACTTACCATAAGTTTCATATCATCCCTTTTACTTATAATAGCATCCACAATTTCTCAGACTACCAGTAATAATTCCTGGCATCCCTTCAATGTCATACAATATATACTCTGTTCCATAACATCTTTCATCCTTCCTTTTCCTCTCATCTGTATTATTCTCATGAAAATTTTATAATTTATATTATTGCAACCATTCATTCAAAATGTTCTCACATTGTACATTTCATACTCTATACTATGTGGACCTGATAATAAATCAACATTTGCTTTCCTAATTTTACTTCATCCAATTCATTAATAATAGTTTCTGTTTCAAATTCTTCATTAAACTCTTTTATTGATTGCTTTTGTTGCTTTCCATTGTCAATTATTTTCTTTATTTTTACTCTTATACATGTTTTCCACATGCTGTACTACAATACTCATAATATGCTCTTGTATTATTTTTACCTCTCCTTTTACATGTTTCATTTCCCTCATTATGCTAATATCCTCCTTTACTATTTTACCCTAATATGCAGACACTTCCTCCCTTCTGTTTTGTAAATAATATCTCCACTTAAACAGTCTTTTTTTCCAAACACCTTTATTGAATTATCAATTGTGACATAGGCAAATTTACATTCATATAAAAGCAATCACACTATAATTAACATAACAAACATCTGCTTAAACAGTCTTAAGTTTTTTCTTGAATTCATTTATATATTTTCTTTTCTATATCATAACACTGAACTGTATTCATTGATAAATTATCCAATACATTTCCATACATCTTTCCATACTACACTTTCTCTTCCTTTCTTACATCACCCCGTCACTGGGGAAAAACACTTTTTATACTTCTTTTTAAATTCAATACACCATTTAATCCAATTTTAATAAAAGTCCTTTATGGTTATAGGATCCCTCAATAACTGCAATGATTCCCACTCTCCAAATTCATCCCATAATTTCTTATTTATTGTTTTTATTCCCTTTCCTATTTCCATAGACTCACTTTCTTCCATCACCTCCATCCATATTGCTAAATGATCTGAAAAAAACGTTTCTACTGTATCACAATCTGTTACATCCAAACTTTCTGATTGTACAAAATATTAAATTTCAGATCCAATTGCCTCTCTTCTTTTAGTCCATTGACTTTTATTCCACACAGCTATTTTATTGCTTCATGTATTTTTTAACATCTTTCCCTTTCTTTTTACCTCTTAAATCACAACTAGTGTCCTCTGCAACAATAATTTTCATGTTAATTACCACATAGTCTTATATTTGATGAAACACATTCTGTCTTTACTTGCCATTTGTATACGCACATAATACTACAATTCTATAAATATATTCTCTCCACCTTATACTTACAACAGTTGACATCCTTACCAATGTTACATCTAATATTTTTATTGTTTTTTTACACAATACAGCCATTCCAAAACAACATTTACGTCCTAAATTCCATATTATATTTCCACTCCACAATTTTTCTGTTTCCAGTTTTCCTTCACTTGTCAGGAATCTTACATCCTGTATAAGAATAATATCTATATCACATTTAGTACACCATTCCAGTATCCCCATCCTTCTTACAATATTATTAATAATGTTATCTACATTTACTGAAAGTACAATAAAATTATCACTTTTCCTTCTTTTTAAGTTTAATGGAAGTGTTTGACAATTTTCATTTTCTATTTCTTTATTCTTTCCCCAGTTGAATATTTTTTCTGAGTTTATGGACAACTATTCCTTGATCATTATAATTAAATTTTCACTATTTTCATTAACTGAAGAACACCTAAAACTATTCCTTACCTTACTTTTTAATCTTTGGTGGTATATTTTTAAGTCTTCTTTTCCTCACCCTTACCCCAACACCTATTGAATCTCTTTTCCTAACATCATTTACACTCCTTTCACATATATCCTACTTACCACTTAAATTCATAGGTTCATAGATTAGTATTAGGCTAACTGCCCTTGTGAGCCATTTTAAGCCTAGCCAATTATCCCTTGTGACACTCAAACCCTGCACCTTGTGTTTGTAAGGCAAACACCTTAGCCATTAGGCCACCCTCCCAACTTTCAATGTCTTCATTTTTGCCATACTTCCTTTTCAGACATTAACATAGTTTCTTAGTCATCCTGGTCAACATTATTTTGCTTATTCTTTTACAATCAAACCAAAATGCCCCTCAGTTTTACATATTCTGCATTCCTTCTTATTCATCATACAAACTTTTTCCCTGTATGGATTACATCTTATTTTTGTATACTCATTTATCAGATGATTGAAATCTCCACAAAAAATAAGTTTTCAGCTGCCTCATATACCTAATTGTTTTCCTGTTACTATATATATATATATATAAGACTTGGTAAATACTTTATCACATCTTTTTCATATTTTAAAATGACATTCACTTCCCATCCATCCCATTCCAAATACTGCTATCATATTTAATTTTAACAATATCAGAAACTGAATAACACATAAATAAAAATAAATGTAACATATTTTAACTGGATTTAATCATTGAAAACTGAACAAGCACTTTTCTTAACTGATCCCCTTGCTAAGAAAATATAAACTAATTCCACAGATAATAGTCCTTCTTTTTTCACAATTAAACAAAAGTCTTATTTTAAGTCTTCAGTCCCAAATGTTAAGTCACAAAATGACTCTTTCCACAAATGAATCAATGATCTAATGTATTTTGCTTCAAAACCCAAAGGTAACACTAAATTATCCCACACAAAATATTTCTGTATTATTTCTTCTTTCTTCTTTGTTATGTGAGCAAACCTTATTTTTTTAATAAAGTTTATGGTACCTTTTGTTCTTCCATTTGTATCAGTATAAGATTTTCCAGATTGCATCCTGGCTGCAACGTTATATCTATCCAACTCATGACTCAACTCACTGTTTATTTTGGAAACCCTTTCCATCTTATCCAACAACAAAATCTCAGAATCTTCCCCAGGATCATCTTTGTTCGATAAACCAACCAGTTTGTTTTTTTTATCAGGCAAACCTCCATAAGTGATTTCAGTTACAACTGCTTTTTCAAAATATTGTAGTTTAAAGTCAGCTAGACACTGATTATTTGTAATATCTACTCACTATTCAACAGCTTTCTGTCTGACTCACAGAATTATGGTGTTATTACCAACTGAACAACTCTTTTCTCCTTTTATTACTACACAATTTCTCATAGCTGCCTCTATACCAGAAACAGAAGGAGGAAGTGCAGCAACAAAAATGTTCTCTCCAACAAAACGTGTAGAGGTCGTTTATTTATATACAAAAATAACTCTTACAAAATATTTATGTTTGCAAATATATAGATATACAAATCTGTTTACACAATCATACTAAATGTACATCCCTATTAGACCCTCACTCCTTTATCCATAGCCACCATCTGATTTTACAAAAATACTGTTGCTAAAATCCATTTACTATCAAACATAATTTCATTTATTCTTTCATTCCATATAACCTATATAACATAAAATAACTTTTTATCTATTCTTTTAACATATTCTTTACTTCTATTCTTATAACATAAATATTTAATCATATCCATGCTTATTTTAACTACTTGTTTTACATCTTTAAAAAAACTTCTTTAATTAATTTTCTGATAACTTTTTACTCTTTTATATTTTAGAAACACATGTTCCGTAGTTTCTTCTTCTGGACAATGTAAACATATTCTATCACTTTTCTTCTTATGTGGCATATTTTCTTTTACTGGCAATTTATCTATTACCATTCTCCACAAAAACTCTTGACATTCTACTTTTCAATTACACCATTTGCTTATTTTTGTAGTGTTAATTTTTTCGTCTGTTAGATTTTTCCAATGGTTTTACATAATAATGTTTTATCATTACATTCTTATACCATACTTTTCCACAAAATAGTTTTGGTAACATTTTATTTTTTTTTATTTTATTTTACATTTGTTGACTGGGAAAGTCCGACTAGGTTCCACAGATCCTGTTTTCAGCAGAGGCCCAGGGAAAAATGCTCCAGAAGCATGTTTTTAGAATGTGGGAGTAAACTGGAGTTCCCGGAGGAAAGCCACGCGAATGCAGGGAGAACATGCAACTTCACACAGAAGGAACACCATCTGAGAATCGAACTGGAGAACTTCTTGCTGTGAGGTGACAGCGTTAACCATTGCACCACTGCACCACCCAGGTATTACTTCATTTATACACTCTTATTCTCTTTTACTCTGTTTTACCATACCCCCAAATTTATCATACTTATATTTATACAGTTTTACTACTACTCTCTCATAGTTTCATGTATCCACTTTAACACTTTGTACAAATTTAATGAAGTAGTATGTACCACTGGGTTAATTAACCCTAACCCTCTTTCTTCTTTATTTACATACAGAACTTATCCTTTCACTGGGTTTAATCCAGAAACCCATATAAATTAAAAAAAATATATATCTGCAATAAATACTGTTGGCAACATAAATGCACTTGCTATGTATGCTATTTTCCCATCAGTACTGAATTTATTAAATAAGCTTTTTTGAATGATAATTTGTATGTTCTCTAGAAAAGACAGGTTTGTTTTATTTCTTCTATTGTTTTTCCATTGAATTCTACTTGTATCTTTATTCCCAAATTTTATACCTAACACAGAAATTTCATTCACTGTAAAATATATACCCCCTATCTTTACTACATCACATAAACCTTTACTTTTCTCTTTATTTACATCCATTTCTATCAACCCTAGACACCCATTTATGGAAATTATTACTTCCTTTATCCATCTTTTTGCAATTTTTATAATGTCTTTTGCATATGTTAACAGAACTGGAATTTATAACCCTTCAAGAGTTATATAACCTGCCTCCTTCATTTTGTAATTTATTTTGCATACTATTACATTAATAACTAATGCAAAGAGTATACAACTCATTGAACATTCCCATCTCACAACACTCTTCAAATATACCTCTTGGCTTAACCAACCATTTACAAGCATTTTTACTTTATTATTACTATATGCTGACATACATCATTTCCTAACCTTTTCACTTATTTTATACTCTTTCATTATTACCCATAATATTTCATACCCAGTTATATCAAATGCCTTATTAAGGTCTCATATTATGATGCCCACCACTGCTGCCAATATGTGATGGGCACCAACATGTGTTGTCCTCATGCTGGGCCAGTAATCAAGGAGCCTGAATCCTCACCACTGACACTGGAGATGGATGTTCTCTTGGAGTACAAATGGATACACTCTGTATTTCCAGATGCAGACCTCTCTGTATCAAGTACAATTTTCCTTAAGAGCACACAGGGAACACACTCAGCCCGGGGTCTGGATGCCTCTATATCTGTCTCCCTCCAGATCTTCATTAAGTCTCCTCACTGGTACAACTGTAGGGTTAGGTCCTCAGCTGAGTGTCCAAGCCAAGTCTTCCAGCACCCTTACTGTGAACCCAGTCCTTCATGTCCCTGCCCCAAGTATCTGACATATGCACCCTGAAAGATTTTATTTTTCACACACACACACACACACACACACACACACACACACACACACACACACACACACACGCACACACACGCACACACACATACACACACATGTGCACCTGGAAAAGGCTGGCACAGATGTGCCTGTTGTGCCCCCTTCTGCCCAGAGTATAAGGTAGTTATCACTGCCATCAGACACTTCACAATCTGCTACTCTTAGGTCCATAACAAATGGTGTCCAATTATACTTTGCAATATTAATACTAATACAGATGGTAGTAGTTCACCAAGATGGCTAGGCCTTCTGGAGTGGCTCACACATTGTCGCCAAATAAATATAAATACTCTCAGAGGTTAATACTTTCTGAAAAGGACCAGCCACAATAAAAAGTTTAAATATATTTAGTAATAATAAAAGAATAAGAAAATACTAAATATATATTCACAGCAAACCACAGAGTTCAAATCACAGAAAATATTGAAAACATCATTGATGGACAGAATCATACAAATAAAGAAAGCAAATCTCTAAACTAAGCTTCATTATATTCCTGACTGAATCTAAGATAATTTATTGTTCTCTAATTACTTACTTGGGCAAGATAAGATGAAATATGTGAGCAGTCTTTCTAGTCAGGTTTCCAAACAGAATACTCTGTCCTCTGAGATTCCTCCCTGTAAAATATAATATCCAAGATGACTTGAAGAATGACCTCATCTGGTCATCTGACTCTAGGTTCCCACAATATATCCTTTTGAAGTTTGACACAGGACTTTAGCAAACTGCTACAATACATATTTAGAGTTTTTATGGTAATGCCTAGGAGCCAGAAATATTTACAACACTTTCCCCCTTCTGTACAAAAGCTAAGAGATAATGGCTGCTCCCAGACCTGTCATCTGTGGGCCTACTCAGTGCTGTGGGGTGACATTCAGTGACTTAACAGTTCACTTACATTTCCCTTATTTTTCTTAAAATAAGCCAGCTGGTTAACCATTGCTGTGCCATTGTCCTCTATTAAAATATATACATTTGATTTGGATACCATACTATATGTTCATTTCTCTTCATTTCAGCAGGGTGTACAGTTGATATATTTTAACACAATTAACACAAGCAAAACTCACAGATACATTTTAGCACAAGCATATGTACAAATCAGTTTGGTATACTATACAATTAACACAAACAAAGCTCAGAAATACATTTTCAGCATAAGCATCTGCACAGACCAGTATGATATACTAATGACATACAATTATTTGTAAAATTCCAGCAAGCTGTGGTGACATACGTCTTACCTCCACTGCCCTATTTCTCACTGGCATGGCTGGTAGTACCTCCTATCATCACACCTGGGTATAATCCAGAACCCCATATCAAAAATATCTGCAATAATTCCTTTTCAAATACTGTTGGCAACATAAATGTACTTGATAAGTATGCTATTTTTCCCATCAGTGCTGAATTTATCAAATACGCCTTTTTCCAGAATGATAACTTATATGTTCTCCAGAAAAGACAGGTTTGTTTTATTTCTTGTATTGTTTTTCCCATTAAATTCTACTTACATCTTTATTCCCAAATTTTATACCTAACACAGAAATGTCATCCATTGTAAAATATATACCCCCTATCTTTACTATGTCACCTAAACCTTTACTTTTCTCTTTATTTAAATCCATCCCTATTAACACTAGACACCCATTTGTGCAAATTGTTACTTCCTTTATCAATTTTTTTGCAATTTTTATAATGTCATCTGCATATGTTAACAGAACAGGAATTCTTAACCCTTAAAGAGTTATATACCCTGGCTCCTTCATTTTGTAATCTATTTCATATACTATTACATTCATAACTAATGCAAAAAGTATACAACTCATTGGACATCCCCATCTCACAACACTCTTCAAATGTACCTTTTGGCTTAACCAACCATTTACAAGCATTTTTACTTTATTATTACTATATGCTGACATACATAATTTCCTAATATTTTCACTTATTTTATACTCTTTCATTATTACCAATAGGATTTCATGTCCAGTTATATCAAATGCCTTACTAATGTCTCCTATCATGATTTTCACTTCTTCTTTTCTATTCAAAATTGTATCCACAATTTATCTGTCATTAATAATTCTTGACAACCCTTCCCCTTTATACTATACACACCATCTTCCATAATATTTTCCATTTTAGTTTCAAATCTATTTTGAATTATTTCATAAAGATCTTATAATCATTATTATACAATTCTTCCTTCTAAACGTGCACGCTGATTGGCCAGCCCAACCAGCGTGCCCGTTGTAAATCCCTCAATATACTAACGGAAAAAGGTCCGGTGGCCCGCACTTTTTCCATTAGTATAAAACACTGTCTCGCTATGTTAAAAGAGTTTAACATAGCGACACAGGCTTAAAAAAAGCAACGGAAATCTCCGTTGCTTTTTTTAAAGCTGTCTCGCTATGTTAAACTCCTTTAACATAGCGACACAGTGTGTAAAAAGCAACGGAGATCCTGCGTTCTCCGTTGCTTGTTTTTTAAACCTGTCTCGCTATATTAAATGGGTTTAACATAGCGAGACAGATTTAAAAAAAAAAAGCAACGGAGAAAGCAAGATTTCCATTGCTTTTTACTGTTTCGCTATGTTAAACAGGTTTAACATAGCGAGACAGCTTTAAAATAAGCAACGGAGATCTCCATTGCTTATTTTAAAGCTGTCTCTCTATGTTAAACCCATTTAACATAGCGAAACAGTAAAAAGCAATGGAGATCTTGCTTTCTCCGTTGCTTTTGCCCACAGCTCTGATGTACTGCGTAGGCATGCGCAGTACATCAGAACTGCCGCGGATACCAAACAGCTTGCAGAAGGGCAGCAAAGAGGCATTATACAATGCCATTATTTAAGAAAAGTAATTATTTATTTTCTTAAATAATGTCATTGTATAATAGCAATAACCCACTTCTGGGTGTGGGTAATGCGGGATTTACCCATGGTTGTCTTTGTTTGGCCCCTCGGGCTTCGCCCTCGGGACCAAACCATGCCAACCGTGGGTAAATCCCGCATTACCCACACCCAGGCGTGGGTTGTTGCTATATTATTCAATATTATCAGTCTCTATTTTTTAATTGTCTTCTATCTTCCTTCTTCCATATGAATTTAAGTATTCTGTTACATAATTCTATATACATAAAACCTTCATTTAGCCATTCATTCAAAATCTTTTAAAAAAAAAATTGCCAATCCCTTAAATTTTTTTACATTTCATATCCTATTCCAACTGCTCTTGCAGCCAAATCTATATTTACTTGTAAAATATTTTAGCTTGTTTAAAGAAATCTCTTTTTCCAACTTTTTTTCTCCTTTTCTGTTAGCATTTTTGCTTTACATGCTTTTTCACTACCTTTTTTCCTTTAAACATTTATTGTACTTATTGTACTGCACTATTCATAATTTTTTCCCCGAGTTCTATTTCTCCTTTTACATTTTTACTTCTCTATTTACACTACCATCTTCCTTTACTAATCTTCTTAAGTAACTCAATGCTTCTTCTGTTTTTCCTTGTAAAAAATATCATTGTTTATATACCAATTCTTGTATTTTGTCTTGATTTATTTCATATAATTTTGTCAAAGTACTTTCTATCATTATGTTCAAAATCTTCCCATGCATCTTTATATGTTATTTTATATTTTTCTTTCTCTACTTTTCTCACATCATATTGCCATTGTAAAAACATTTTTTTATATTTTTTCTTAAATATAATCCACCATTCAGACCAATTTTTATAAAATGTCCTCACAGTAATATGAACTTTTCATAACAGTATCACTATTTTTTCCTTCTTCATTCCATGCTTTCTCATTAATAAAAAGAAACACTAAACCCAACAGGGTAACTACTAAATAAAACAAACAAAAACACAAAATTCACAGACTGCACCAAACTGCTTTATTGAAGAACTAAAAGGCTCCAAAATACTAAGCGCTTTCACCATCAACTGATGGCTTCTTCAGAGTAAAAGGAGCTCATAATCACATTGTTTAAATACAAAGTTCCACTTGCACATTGACCAATCAAGGCCACACCATTATCAATGGGGGGAATGAATGTGCTTTTCCTAATTAATGAAGAAGGAACAAAATCTCTCTGCACATTTTGCCTTTTAAAATATAAGGCTAAATTTAACTGCCTGGTATATATTTTCAAACTAGTAAACAAATCCACAATGTTATGACAAAACACAGGTACATATGTAAACCCCTTAGCTAACAGGTCATGATGCATTTCTTTTATTTCGAAAGTGCTGAAATTATAAACTAAGGGCTATGGTTGTTTGAAGTCACTTTGTTTTGATCTATGGGGGAAAAGGCTAGTAACAATTTAAATAAGGTTTCAACACTAATATGTGTACAATGAGTATGTTCAAAGTGAGTGTATGTGAGGAATATGCATATATAGGAACAGATGTTTTAGTACATGCTTTTAAGCAAGTTTAGCATGCATATTTTATGGTTTATTTGAAAGTTACAACAGAATGTTTATTGGGATTATAATTAATCAAGGAATTTGATTGGTAAATGTGCATGTGGAACTTTGTATTTAAACAATGTGATTATAGGTTCATAGGTATGTACTAGGCTATTGGCCCTAGGGCCTATATAAGCCTAGCCAAAGGTACCCTGGCTTTCACCACCCAAGAAAATTATTTTCCTGTGCCACTGTCAAGCAGAGCCACAGAAGTGATCCCCAGGGTGAATTTCCTATCTCCCATCCAATCATCAAGATTTTTCTTGAACAGTGCTAATGAGGAGCTTTGTTTGATATAGATAGGTAGTTTGTTCCAGAGTATAGGAAGTCTCTGGGACAGGAATCTATCCCTTCAGCATGTTCTGTTTATTGTGGTGATGAGGTTTAGGTCCTAGAGCATGTAGCTCGTAGAGATTGGGATTTCTTTAAGTGGAGCATGTCTAAAAGCTCTGGGTTTGACATAGCTTTGTGTGTTAGGCAGAGATCACCTCTGAGTAGGCGATATGCAATGGAGTAAAGCTGCAGTTTTTTTAGATGGTCTGCATAGGGCATCTCTTTGAGGCCGGTAATCCTCTTTGTGAGGTATTTCTGTGGCCTTTCCAGTTGTTGTAAATGTCTTGTGAGGTACATACCAAAAGGGGTATTGTACTCTATAATGGGTCTAATGAGTGACGAGTAGAGGGGAACAATAACCTCTTTTTTTCCTGGATGAGAATCCTTTTGTGATGAGGTGTGCCACATAGAAGGATTTCCTGACTACTGTGGCGATGTGATTATTAAAGGAGAGACTACTGTCCACTTGTGTCCCAAGGTCTCTTATCACAATTTTGGTGTTAAGTAGACTACCACCTATGTGGTAGTTCATGGGTACTGAGTTTTTACCAAAAGGAATGACAATGCACTTTTTGGCATTGAGCTTGAGGCCATGGCTTTGATACCAGGCATCCATCTCAGCAAGGCCCTTTTGTAGGATGTCCACATCTTTTGGAGTTTTGATTATGGCTCCTAGTTTGCAGTCATCTGTGAACATCATTAGCCAAAGACCTTCTGTGTTGGCCTGTACGTCAGAGAAGTAGATACCAAACAGGAAAGGACCCAGGACTGAACCCTGTGGTACTCCACTTGCCACTGGTCTGAAGCTGGATTTGGAGTCTGCTACTTTCACAGTGTGGGTTCTGTCAGTGAGCCAGTTAGCAACCCATCTTGTGACATAGGGATTTATACCAAGTTTAGTGAGTTTATCTATAATTCCAGAGTGGGGGATGGTGTCAAAAGCCTTGGCGAGATCTGGATAGGCTGTGTGAACCACCTTACCCTCATCTACGGCTTTGGTGACTGCTTTAAAGAAGTCTTTCAGGTTTAGAAGACATGATCTGCCTTTTACAAACCCCAACTGGGTGCGGTCCTGAGTTTGGAGATTACCAATGTCATTGTTTATAAGTTCCATGATGATATGCTCCATAGCCTTGCAGACCAGGCTTGTTAGGCTAATTGGGCTGTAGTTTCCAGGGTCTGTGGTGGCTCCCCCTTTGTGGAGTGGGATAACTGTCACTGTGCGCCATTCAGAGGGCAAATAGCCTGAGGTGAGGCTATGATTGAACATGGTACTTAGGTGGGGTGCCAGTTCATTTTGTAGTTCATGTAGAACACAGCCTGGGATGTCATCAGGTCCCATGGATGCTGTATTCTTGGCTTTGGATAGTGTGTTTTTTACCTGTGCAGTCGTGATTACAGGAACTTTGCATTCTTCTGGTATAGAGATGGGCCCTTTAGGGGATGACAGAGGGGTAAAGTTAGCACTGAACCTATCTGCCAGGATGTTGGCAATATCCGTTGGTTCTGTATATTTAGTGCCATTGTGCTGTAACTCAGAGCAGATCTGAGTGTTGCCATTGATATTCTTGACATAGCTATAGAATGCTTTGTGGTTGTCTTTAGAGTCAGTGGCAATTTTGTTTTCATAACTAGCTTTGGAGGATTTTATGAGGGATCTCAGCTTCTTACTGAAGCTGACCAGGGAGTTTCTCCAATCATGGGAGTTTACTCTTTTTTGCAACAGTTTCTTTCTTCTGTTGTAGAGTTTGTTTATGGCAGGGGACCACCAGATTGGCTTCCTTTTTTTGGAGGATAGCATCTTGGTTCTGTTAGGGATTGCATGATCCATACACTCATGTAAGTGCTTATAAAGTGCATTTGTGTAGGATTCAGCAGTCATACCTCTATTGTCCATCAGCATGGGTGTCGTGAAGTTTGCCACTTCTGTCTTAAGAAGCATGAAGTTGGCTTTGGAGAAATTTTTTACTGTGGTTTCCCTAATGGGGGGTGGGGGAGGGATGTGGATGTCTAGGGTGATTAGCTTATGGTCGGATCTGACCAACGAGGAATTGACCTCTGATGTGGAGCACCAGTTGCCCATGTTGGTAATAACCAGGTCTAGGATATTTCTGCCCCTGGTGGGGGTGTGGATAAGTTGATCCATGGCATTGGAATTTATAAATTCCAGAAAACATTGAGCACAAGAGTTGGTACATGAGTAGTTTTCCCAGTTAATGGTAGGGTAGTTGAAATCGCCCATTATTAGGGTGTTAGGTTGTACCCTAATATTTTCCAGTGTATTAAGAAATGAGGAGTGGGAATCCTGGGGCATGGTGGGGGATCTGTAGCAAGCTACAATTTGGATTGCGGCCTTGCCCAAAGTTAGTTGCACTTGGATAATCTCAGCTGCATTATGCTGAGCAACTAGCCTGGAGGTGTGGATATCCTTAATGAATATGGACACGCCTCCGCCTATAGTGTTTCGATCCAGGTTAGGTGGCCGAAAGGTGTGGTATGAATTATAGCCTGGTAATGCAGGGGTACTCTCTGGAGCCTTGAACCAGGTCTCTGTCACTGCACAGATGTCGATGTACTCCATTTTAAGGAGTGCCTCGAGAGAGTGCATTTTGAGGTTTAGACTTCTAGCATTGAGTAGCAATACCCTCAGTTTCTTCTTGCCTGTACCTGTTAGGGTGGTGAATTTGTCATTTGAACTTTGCCTAAAAAAGGCACTATAGGGGTGGCTAGAGCCTTAGCCAGTATCCGGAATCCCAGGGGCAACAGGTGCAGGCCATCTCTGGCAAAGCATCGTGGCTTGTCGATCATGTCATCCCAGGCAGACAGATACTGGATCCCCTTAGAATGACACCAGAAGCTTAGCCAATTGTTGAAGTCAATCATTTTGTCCTTGTACTGTGGTATCATTCTGGGTGATGGCAGGATGCTACTCAGGGCTAGGGTCATACCTGCCTGGGCTACAAGATCAGACAGCTCCTCCATGTCCCTTTTCATGTAGTCCAAGGAGGTACGTTTCAGGTCATTCACACCAACATGGACAATGACAGAGTCATATTTGTACTTGTTGTGGAGTGACCTGCGTGCATGCGTTATGTGGTGGATCATGGCACCTGACAGGCAACTGACAGTAACTTTCTCCTTGTTTAGCCTGGTGAGTGGAACATCAGTGTGCCTGACTATAGAGTCACCTATGACTAGAGTGTTGGGTACGTTGTTATGCCTTATGGGCTGTGGTTGAGTGGCACACTGAGTTTGTGGGCTGTGTGTCATTTGGGTTGTGTTGGGGGGTGGAGGTTGCTTGTGTTTCTGCTTTGGAGGTCCCTGTTGCTTGGGCAGGTTTTTACTGAGAGCCTCCGTGAATGTAGGTGTGTGTTTTGTGTTTCTATGTGTGTGTTTTGGTGTTGTAGGTTTTGAGGGACTATGTGCTGAGTGTGGTGTGGTGCAAGTGTTTACCTTCTCCTCTTGACTGTCTAGTCTAGTCTTGGGTGAAGAGAGCTTTCTTCCAGTTTGGCTATATAAGTGCATCTCTCACAGGTTGTAGTGTTGGGTGGTAGGAGGAGAGGGTTGTCTG
Source organism: Protopterus annectens (assembly GCF_019279795.1). Classification (NCBI taxonomy): domain Eukaryota; kingdom Metazoa; phylum Chordata; order Ceratodontiformes; family Protopteridae; genus Protopterus; species Protopterus annectens. Next base: position 657,464,019 of record NC_056736.1, read on the forward strand.
TGTACATGAGGCAATTACTGCATTGCCCCAAGATGCCCAGATTAATCAGGTAGACAGGAAAAAACACCGGGGGCTGACCCTTAGACATGCCTGGATATGTGCTTATTTGTTAAGTACTAGAAACTGTTTTCCTCTAGACAGTGAGGAAAGTTGAGTGATGTAGTAATTTGTAGCTTATTTAGTGCTTACAATAAGTTCTGAACAAGTGCTGAAACAAAAAACTGGCTAGTTCTAAGAAACAAAATTAAGCTAGAAGGCTTCCTTTCAACACAGAAAGGCTTGGGCCCTAGAAGGCTACAAATAGTCCAGGACACAGCAAATCTATATCCAGGCTAGACTACCCACAGGAAAGGCAGGAAACAAGCTTAGAAAGTTTTTTTTTTCTTTTTAGTGGAAAGAGAGAAAGGAGTAGCAGAAACTAAGCTGATTGGCCTTCTCAAATGTTCTCCCTGTACTGGGTAGAATGAGGTAATGACACTAGACTGGGAGGAGGGTCCCAGATCAAATTTACACTAGGGGCGGGCAACTGCAAAGCCACCAACTATAAAAACAGAAATGTTTCTCACAGCTAAAAAGCAGCACTGAACCTTTAAATGAAAGTTTTAAACAGCTAAAGGAGCCTCTAGAAAAAAGAGTTTAACTGCAACAAGTTATCAGAAACAAACAACCCAACAGATGCTTAATAAAAGTGGACAATTTCCAGTGAAACTAGCTAGAAAAATACAGTACACAAAGTGCTATAAATAACAAAGAAATAAAGAACAAAATAAACAAAAAACAGGATACTTAATGTTATATATTATAGCTCCGAGTTTGCTGAGTGTCCCTCCTTCGATTAGCTCAGTGTAAAATGGCAGAACCCTCACAACTGAGCTTCTTAGGTAACAGAAAGTTGAGCTCCTTTTACTCTGAAGAAGCCATCAGTTGATGGTGAAAGTATTTGGTATTTTGGAGCCTTTTAGCTCTTCATTAAAGCAGTTTGGTGCAGTCCGTGAATTTTGTGTTTTTGTTTGCTTTCTCATTAATCATTTTATTCCTTTGCCTATTTTTATATATTCCTTATTTTCCCTTATCTTTAGCCATATTGCAGAAAATCCTTTTTCAACTATCTCTCCTTCTGATATAACTAAAATTTCTGATACTATAAAATAATCTATATCAGTTCTATACATACCCATTTTGTAAGTCCATGAATTTTTGTCCCAAAGTTTTAACTTATCACATCTTATAACTTCTAAAAACAAAAAATGAAAAGGCAAATGTGTTACTCCAAAAACAATTTTATATAAGGGCTTTCGTTCACTTTCATAAATGAACTTCTTCAGACAATCATACAAAACTCAAGTGCATTTTTATACAGAGGCTAAAAACTATGACATCACAGTCTCAGTCATTATTTAAAGCCGCACATCTTCCCTGCACTAAACAGCAAATACCACGATATATATATATATATATATATATATATATATATATATATATATATATATATATATATATATATAAAATCTATACATTTTAAATTAAATGCATATAGTAATAATTAAATATAATACTACATATTCTTATACTAAATAAAAATAGAAATAGAAATACACACATAAAATTCAACAGAGGTTCATCTCTCTAAATATTTTAGCTTTAAAACACATTTCAGAGAACATTGGTCATTTCGTCCTGGGTGTGCATAGGCATTTAATCTTGACTGCCAGAGTAATTCCCTTTCTTCTAATTTAAGAGGCCAGGGACCACTCCTGATGTTTCTACAGACTTGTTCCATAACCAAGAACTGAAAATGATGCCCTGGGTTTTCCATAAGGTATCTTGCTAGAGCATTTGCAATATTCTGTTTACTAATATTGTATAAATGCTCATAAACCCTCTGTTTCAAAAGCCTTTCAGTTTTCCCAATATAAAAACTGGGACATATCTGACATTGAGCAAGGTACACCACTCCAGAACTATCACAATTAAATTTGCTATTGATATTAAAGGTGTAATTTCATATATAAAATGTATTTCTTACCTTAATGTATTTGCAAAGATTATATCAGCCATATTTAAACATACCTAAAATGGGGGGAACAGGTTTTACCTTTCTTTCTAAGATGCTTTTTTTAAATTACAACCTCTTTTGAAAATCAGTTCCAGCATCTTACCCATTTTTTGTCTAATATGTGGGTCATCATTAAATATTGTCCAGGTGTTCACTAATATATCCCTCAATAAGCCAGCATCAGAAGAAAAGGGATTAATAAAATTTAGATGCAAATAACCATCTAATAATGGGGTGGGAGGAGGAATCAAAAGGTTTTCTTCAATATCATAACCAGATTCTACATGATCCAAACCTTTGTCTAAAATAGGTTTAGACCACCCCAAATCTCTTTTCCTAATGACTTCAGCAATGACTTGATCAATTAATGTTGACAGATAGGCTCTCTTCAAGAACATATTCTTAAGTAACTCACATTCTAGCTGGAATTATGTTTCTAAAGTTGTCATCCTAGCAGCCCTGACCAGTTGAACTTTTATCACAGCTTATTCCTGGGAGCTTTCAAAATGTAAAAAGGTGTTGGAGTATGTTGGCTTTCTATATGTTTTAGCTACACACCTCCTTTTCAATTTATCCTTTGATAGCTGGATGTCCAAATAAGGAATGGTATCATTTAAAGTATTCTCTTATTAGGATATTCATATTTATCACTACATAGTCTAAAATCTGATGAAATAAGCTTTCCTTTTCTTTACAATGGATAAGCATATACTGTTATAATTCTATATACTTGTTCTTTCCATTTTTAAATCTACAATGGTTAATCTCCCCTTTTTGCTAAAGTTACATATATCTTTACTGTAGCTCTCATTCCCCAAATTCCAAATCAGCTTTCCTCCTCATTTTCTGCTTTTGTAACCTTTCTTCATTTCTTTAAACATGTGTGTCTTCTAATATAACTACATTGTGTCTTCTAATATAACTACATCTACATTGCATATTACACCACTCCAGAATTCCTATTTTTCTTGCTATATTCTTAATACTATTTACAGAAAGCTCTCTAAAATTTTCAGTTCCCTTTTCCTTAGATTTATGGTTTCATAAGTTCATAGCTAATTACTATGCTAGCTTTCATAATAAGCCCATCTAAGACTATCCAATTTCCTTTCCAAAGGTGGCAATCAAACACTGTATCTTGCATTTGTGAGTTAAGCACCTTAACCATTATACCAAACCCCAGTCATTAGCTGAATGTATTCTTTTTATCCAGTTCCTTTCTTTTTTTCCTTTTCTACTTATTCTTTTAAACTTTCTTATTCTGTCCTTTACTATTTTACCAATAAAATTTGTTTTTCTTTTACTACCTCCCAATTTATGTTTTCTTTGTCACTTATTTCAAATTCCTCTATCTCCTCTTTATTATTTTTATCATCTAATGTTTCTTCTATTTCTACTACTTCTACAATTTCTTCTCGTTCTTTTTCTTTTCCTTACTCTTATATTCATTTTTTCAATTCATCCATAAATGTCCAATTTTGTTGCATTTGTAACATTTCTGTTCACATTTTTTGCATGATATCCCATTTCCCCACCAATGTAACATTTTATTTTGTCACAGTTACTTATCAAATGTCCTTTTTCACAAAATAATCATGTTTTTGGGTTGTCCCCCATATTCTACGACACCCCCTATTGCCCTCCACCTTATTATGGTTGGTAGATGCATATTTTTTTCTCTTTCTATTTTTAACACAAGATTACAATCCCAGCCAGCAGTCCATAAACCCCTTCTGTCATAAATGTTTGCAATGTCCAGTACTTCTTTACATAATGTTTTCAAATGTCCTTTCAAAGTCTCTCTTTCTACCTTTGTTTGAAATTGTACACAAATTTTCTTTTTTCCCTGTTAAAATGCTTTTGTCTCATAAATATTCCATGGGTTACAGTCTTTCTTTTTTCATATTCTCCAAGAAAATTTTCCATTGTAAAAACAGTCTGAAATATAATGCCACAAAATGTCTCTTAGCTAACAAGAGTAAATGCTGTTACATCATGTGCTTTTACATTCAAATGACCTATTACATTGTCTCACATGTCATACCTGTCCATTTCTTTGTCTTCTTTACTTTGAATCCTTACCACATACTTCCATTTTTCATTTTCTTTTGCCTTCTTTTCTGCTACTCCACTTTTGCCTTCTTTTACTTTCTCTGCATATGTTTTCTATCTCACCACTATTCTTTAGGATTGTCTTTGCATCCCCCTTTCGTATTTTCTCCATAATGTCCCCCCAGAAAACATTGCCTTCATTTTCTGGCTCACTGTGCACCACCATGTCTTTAAGTAAATCATCCTGCGACCTTTCCACCTGGGGAGTTGTAATTGTACAGCCATCATTTTCAGACTCATCTCCATCAAATAGACTTCTTTGAAATATTTCCTCAGAATAGTGCACACATTCGCTGGTCTCAACACTTACTTTCTCCTCCATTTCTTTTACCACTCCATCATCTCCTTCACTATCTCCATCTGCCTCCCTGTTTCCTTCAGGCTGCCTCTGCACCTGGAATGGAAACAGGAAGTGCTCTTCCAAAAAGGGTCCCACTTGCAACAATGACAAGTAGGGGAAGTTACCCAATGCTCAATACAAATTTCCCCTAGTAGTATAAATACCACCTCAGGTCTCTCCTGAAAAGAGTCCAGTAGCCTAGTGGGACTAACCCAATCAACAAAGGATTAAAAAACTAAAAATTGCCTACTGGAAGTCTCACTAATATAATCACTAAGTATAAATATCAGAGTTATGAAATGATTCCCACTTTAACAGCTATCATCTACACAAAGAATCAGCATTGTCATCATTAACCTCCTTTTTCCCATTTTCTACATGAGAATGGGGGTTTCATGTCAGCTGTTGCCATTGTTCTTGATTCAGAGCCTCTTGCCTTCTTCAGCAGTCATTCTTGACTGTTGTAAGTCCTCTCTCATGCAATCCATTCATCTATTTGCTGAGCATCCTCATTTCTTCTTGCCTTTTTCCTGTCTTTCCCACAAATTATTTAATAGATCATCTTCTGCTCTCTTGTACATGTGACTAAACCACCATAATCTGTTCTCTTTGACCTTCTCTGCAATCATGGCTACTTTGTCTTCCAGTCTAATGAATCCTACTACCAGTTTCAGGCAATTAATTTCCATCGCATCAGACTTCCTCACAGTAGACTATGAAAAGCATCAGTATTCTCTTAATGTACTTCAGCTGTATTAATGTATTACCTAAAAAGCATGCCCAAGGCTTTCTCTGTCATAGGTTCATAGGTTCATGGGAAATTACTAGACTAATGGCTCAAGAGCTCTTACAAGCCTAGCCACTTTTACCCAGATTTTACCCAATTTATCTGTAGAGGAAAGATAACAAGGTTCAGCAAGTGGGGTTTTGACAATGTTTACAGACTGCCTCTGTCCATAAGGTACATGGGTATCACCCCAAGAGTAAATTTATGATTTCCCATCCATTGGTCCAGATTGTACTTGAAGATGGTTAGGGAAGGGCTCTGCTTTGTACAAATAGGAAGCCTATTCCAGAGGAGAGGCAATCTCTGGGGCACATATCTGTCTCTCCAGCATGATCTATTCATGTCAGAGATCAGGTTTAGAGACCTGGAATGGGTAACTCTCATGCAATTAGTTTTGTGAACATGTAATGTTTTCATCAGGGCTGTGTTAGAGACTGTCTTGTAGGTCAGGCATAGATCAACCCTCAGTAATCGGTAGGAAACTGAATATAGTGATAGGGCATTTAATTGGTCCGCATATGACATGTTGGCTATACCCTGAATTTCTTTGGTGAGAAACCTCTGAGGACCTTTCACCTGTTGCAGATGCCTGGAGAGGTACATGCCAAATGGTGCATTGTACTCCATTATTGGTCTGATGAGAGCTGAGTACAGTGGTACTGTGATATTCTTAGATCTGAATGTCATGCCCTTACTTATAAACTGAGTCATATAAAGAGATTTTCTCACTACCATGCACACATGGTGGTCAAAGTTCAGATTATTATTTATCTGAGTACCCCAGATCTCTTGTTAATGGGGCCACTCTTGGGGGGGGGTGCTATAAATGTTGTAATTTGCAGGGTTATTTGATTTCCCAAAGAGTATTATTATGCACTTCTTCACATTTATTTCATGGCCATGGCCTTGATACCAATCATTAGTCTGCATTAGATTTTTCTGTAGGATATCAACATTGTTTGGGAGTCAATGACTGTTCCCAACTCATAGTCATCAGCAAACCTGGTCAGCCAAAGGCCATCTGCATTTGCCTTGACATCTGAGAAGTATACCCCAAACATGAGGGGGCCCAGCACTGAGCCCTGAGGTACTCCATTGGTGACTGGCCTCTAGCTGGATGTGGATTCAACCACTCTAATAACATGTGTCCTATCCATAAACCATTTGGCTATCCATCTGGTGACATAGAGGTTTATGCCCAATTTTGTGTTTATCTATACTACCCAAGTGGCGTATTATGTCTGTTGATGGTCCCCCTTGTGCAGAAGGATGACTGTTTTTGTCCTCCACTCTACTGGGACAAAGCCTGTTTTGAGACTGTGGTTAAATAGAGATACAAATGAGACTGCTAGCTCATGTTTCAAGCTATTTAATAAGCACCCTGAGGTTCCATCAAGGCCCATAGATTCTGTGTTTCTAGCTATGGAAAGCACAGTGATGGCCTGTCCTTTCGTGATACCAAACAAAAGAATGGTAGGGAATATTTCATGGGGGTGCCTGGGGGTGATTCGGAGGTGAAATTTCAGCTGAATTTGTTGGCCAGCAGGTTTGCTATTTCTTCACGCTGAGTATGGCTAGTGCCATATGCAGCCAATCTGAACACATTGTTGAGTGTTTCCCTTAAGATTTTGGACATAACTAAAAAATGATTTGTGGTCATCCTTTTCTTGGGAGGCTACTTTAGTCTTGTATTTAGGTTTTGAAAACTTGACTAGTTCCCTGATTTGCCTGTTGAGACTAATGAAGGTTTTTTTTTTTTTTTTGCTGTTTTGCACTCTCCCTCTTACTTCTAAAGAGGATTTTTTTCCTTCTGTTTTATAGTCTATGTTTTTCCAGCTTGATCTGGATTTAGTTAAATCAGGTACTGACATGTCTATGTAGTTGTTTTACAATTACCTATGCTGACACTTAATAGATGTTAATTTGCCTTTGAAAAATTCTCTAGGATTTTAAGGTTTGATGGAGGCTCTACTGTTAAATTTATTTCAAAGGAGACTGATTTATGATCCAGTCTTGCCAATGAGGGGATTACCATGGGAGGGTACATTGCTCCCCCACATTTGTCAGTACTATGTTAAGGATATTTGAGCCCCTAGTGGGAATGCAGAGCAGAATATTTGCACTGACAAAGTCCAGGAACCTCTAAGCCTGCAAGTTAGTGGTTGTATATGTTTTCCAGTTTATGGAGGGGTAGTTAAAATCACTAATGAGTGGTGTGTTGGGCTGAATGGTAAGTGATTCTACTAGCTTCGGGTATGTGGAGTGGGTTTCATGTTTCATGGCTGAGGACTCGTAGCTAGCAATGATATGGCGGGGGGGGGGGTTGCCTATGGTCAGCTGGACATGGAGTAGCTCAAGTAAGTCATCCTGTTTGACCAATCTTGAGGTGTGATTGATTTTTATGTACATGGAAATACCTCCTCCTTTCATTGTTTCCCTTTTCAGAATAAGGTCTGAATGTGTGATAGGCATTGTGGTCTTGTACTGCTGGGGTGGTTTCCACAGCTTTAAACCACATCCCTGTAAGTACACAGATGTCAGCATTTTCCAGGGCAAGGAGAGTTTCCAGGGTGTGCAATTTCTTGTTAAAACTCTTACCACTGTGCAGTAATACCTTTAGGTTGGCATTAGAAGATTTTATTATGTTGGTAGGTCTGCTGGAATGACACTGCCTAAAAAGGCACTATGGTGATGGCTAATGCCTTGGCCACTATTCAAAAGCCTAGCGGTGACAGGTGCAGGCTATCTCTGGCAAAGCAGCATGGTCTGTGAATCGTCATCACAGGCAGACAAATAATGCATCCCCTTGGAATGACACCAGTAGTTAAGACAGTTATTGAAGCCAATAATTTTCTGTGTGTAGTGTGGTATCATTATTGGTGAGGATATAATGCTGCTCAATGTGTGGTGCATACCAGCCTGTGACATGTATTCATAGGGGTCCATCATGTCTCTCCTCATATAGTCCAGGGAGGTAAGTCTCAGGTTATTCACATCTACATGGACTATGACTGAGTCATACTGGTGTTTGTGGCTGAGGGAGCTGAGTTCCTGCATGATCTGGTAAATCCTGGCCCCTGACAGGCAACTGACTGTAACCCTGTCTATATCCAACCTGCTGAGGGATGCTTCTGTGTGTATCACGAAGGAGTCTCCTATGACCAAGATGTTTTAATATGTGGTGTTTCACCGTAGGAGCTTGTTTGTGGAGACACTATGATGTGTATTTTTAAGTGTAGTGGTTGGTATTGACTTGGTTTTGTTTGCATGTGGTTTCTGATTACAGCATACAGGAGGCCTCTGAGGTTTTCGTATATGTGGGTTTAGGTGTTGAAACTTATTTAGTGAGGGAAATGATGTGCATATGCTGACAACCAGTTTGTCATTTAATTTGTCAGTATATGAGAGTTGTGTTTCAATTTTTGAAGCGTAACTACATCTCTCATATACTGTGTTTGTATGTTTCAGGACTAAGTGGTTTCAGTATACATGAGACACTTGCTACATTGCTTCAGGATGCCCATGTCCACCAGGCTGGCCACAGAGCTAGCAGGAAAGTGCCTATCCATGGTTTCAGGTTTTTGCTAAGGGTTTAACCTGGAAGAAGAGTGAGTAGATTTGACTGGACTGGGATGATAGCACATGGAGGAAGAATGGGTGCTATACTCAGTGTGAACTCAGCTATCCAGCAAGGTGATGCTGCTGTGCATGCAACTAAGATGTTGCTAGAGTAGCAAGGGACTGGGAAAAGTTTCAGAGACAGTTATTCTAAGGGAAATTTTAACTTGAAAGTATTTTTGTCTAAACAGGGCATTGCTAGCTGTCACTGTGTGAAGAGCAGCCTAGCGCAAACACTGGGTTTATATAGAATCAAACAGTAAGACCTACAGACCAATCAAGAAAACACACAATAAGCTTTCAGCCAGCAGTTCCCAACTCAGATAAGTTTGCTACAGTGCACTTCTGCTACATGAGTGCAGTCAGAAAACCCTCTTAATGTAAAAATGCTGGTTTTAGACTCGAGTTAGGGAAACCACACAATATAGATACTAGAGTCCTGTAAAACTAGCAGACACAATATAATTAAGTATTACAGCAGCAATGGAAACAGGTCAGTTTTGAAACACTACTAAAGTGCAAGAAATGTAACAAATAATGCAGGATTCTTATGAAATACATTAAAATATTCAGCAGAAGTGCAAAATGATACTCAATTTCATTCTTTTAGCAATGTGTTGCTTTAGATGCATCAAATTCCCTGTAACTCTTGAACAAAGTAGCCAAACCAGGAGCAGCTCTGAGGACTTGATCACTGTCATGTGCTACAACTATGAAATGCACTCCCATCCTCAGTCATAGGCCAACCTAGCTTGTCTGCAGTCAGAAACAGTACTAAAACATGCTTATTTTATTAGTCTGTACCTATAACATCCCATAACGACCTAGTCCCAAACAGAAATCCAGCCAAGTTCCTAAAATTGTCAGTATACAGCATTAGGCAATAGGAGCTACAGTAAGTAGTTAAAACTTCAAAAATATTACCCTTTGGTAAAAGCTCTGTACCCATGAACTATCACATAGGCGGCAGTCTACGTAACACTGAATGTGTGGTAAGAGACCTTGTGACCCAGGTGGACAGTAGTCTCTCCTTTGATAATCACATCGACACAGTAGTCAGGAAATCCTTCTAAGTGGCACACCTCATCATAAAAGGGATCTCATCCAGGAAAAAAGAGGTCATTGTTCACCTCTACTCAACACTCATTAGACCCATTATAGAGTACAACGCCCCTTTTGGAATGTACCTCACAAGACATCTGCAGCAGCTGGAAAGGCCAGAGAAGTACCTCACAAAGAGGATTACTGGTCTCAAACAGATGATCTACACTGACCGTCTCAAAAAACTCCAACTTTATTCCATAGCATATCGCCTACTCTGAGGTGATCTCTGCCTAACATATAAAGTTATGTCAAACCCAGAGCTGTTGGACATGTTACGCCTAAAGAAATCCCAATCCCTCTGAGCTACATGAGCCAGGGACCTAATCCTTGTCACCACAATAAACAGGACATGCTGGAGGGATAAATTCCTGTCCCGGTGACTTCCCATACTCTGGAACAAGCTACCCATCTATGTCAAGCAAAGTTCCTCATTAGCACTCTTCAAGAAAATTCTTGATGAGTGGATAAGAAACAGGAAATACACCCCGGGGATCACTTCTGTGGCTCTGCTTGACAGGGTCACAGGAAAATAACTTTCTTGGGTGGCATAAGCCAAGGAACCTTGTTGGCTAGGTTTCCATGGCCCTTGGGCCGATAGCCTAGTACCTACGTATGAACCTATGAGCCTATATGTAAGTTGAATGTATGGAAAATATCACTATGAATATCACTACAACAGGCATGTTGTTGTTGTTTTTCTTTTGGCTTTTCCAGGTTAGGGGTCGCCACAGCAGAACTCCGGTCCGCTAATGATTGGTAGTAGTTTTTTTTTTTTATGGAGCCGAGGTGCCAGCCTGACGCCCAACCTTCAACAAAGTCAAGCCCATTCACGCATGTCTTTCGAACACCACTTGAGCATGGGGAGGACATGCAGACTCCACACAGAAGGTGATCCAGCCGAGAATCGAACGGAAGAACCTCTTGCTGTGAGGCGACAATGCTACCGCTGCACCACCACGGCTGTCACATCACTACAACAGGCATACTGTCCAGAATAAATGCAAACAAACACTAATTATTACATTGTTGCAGTTTACCTTAAGTGGCTACTTTAAAATGAGATGAGTGAGTAATGTCTACCATTTCTACCCTACATTTTTAAAACAAGGACCCTCATATTTTTAAGCATTAAGCATACAACTGCACAATGCCTATGTAAGTGTGTACCTAATTATACTTTATCTCTGCACTGTACATGCAGTGAAGCTGTGACTCAAAATGGAACTTTGAGGGCCAGTCTATTAACTTGAAAATTAAATTAAGAAGTAAGTAAATAAATAAACTTGCCATTCCATTTCTTTCAGTGTCCACACTGACAGAGACTGTCAAAAGCACGAATGAGTGTATTCATTAGTGTTTCACCTGAGCCAGTTTCAGCTGATTTTTTGTTTTCACTAACTAGCTGATTTGTATTAATTGCAGCACCTAAACAGATTTTTACGGTCATTTTATTGCATAAGCTAGAAAATTCAGCCAAATTAATTGATTGTTTTTAATGTTTGTAAATGTCTTACTTGCAGGTCCCGCCTTTTCCACTCACTGCTGGTATCATCTAGAGGTGTCAGTTTTTTGTCATTTGTGCTCATAGTACCTACCAAACTGTGAATAAAAACCTGAAGTAAGATACCTTGTATCTTGTAGAAATAGGGTGAAGGAGAGTCCACAAATGCCAGGCTACAAAGAACCACTTTATTCACAGAGCTCAACCATTGAATGGTTCAACTCTGTGAATAAAGTGGTTGTTTGCAGCATGGCATTTGTGGACTCTCCTTCACCCTATTTCTACAACTTACCAGTTATTCTTTTTAGGGTGGTTTTGGCTCCTATTTGGTGAATTTGAAGATATCTTGTTTCTGTGAGTCATCTGACCTATGACATATGTGAAAATTCCAAAAGGAAGTGACACAAGATTTCAAGAAAAGTCAAAATGGGGAATGGAGAGACTACAAAATTAGATATGTACAGGAAACAGAGGGAACTCCATACATCATGGCTTCTTTAAATATAATATTGTCAGAATGGTTTTAAAGAAGAAAAAAAAACATTCTGTAATGCGAAAAAAATCTGACCAATTTTCATGCAGTTGTTCTTTTTGTACTACATGGATGCTTGCAGATACCCACTCTGGTGAGAAATCTACTGTAGAAATCATGACACTAACATAAACAGTTCTTGATGATTGAAAGATAAACACTGCTAGTACATGAACATCTAAACTACAGAAGAAAATGCCCATCATCTAAGTCAGATGTATCCAACCTGCGGCCCTCAGACCTCTTCCATGCGGCCCCCGACCTCTAACTGCAACATCGATATATGCATGGCCCAAAACACTTTTTTTGTTTTATGCTTTTCACACCCATGACCTATAACTCTGTCGGTGTGCACATGCACCAAAGCACCATTCTAGTTTTGATTCTTTTGAGCCAAAGAAGGATCTGTGTGTTCCCGCCGTTATTTCGTGCCAAAGAACCAGTGTGTGTTCTCGCTGAAGAGGGACTCATGTATGGATTTGCCGTCATTGCCTTTGAAAGGGACAGCACTACCTGTGTTAATAGGTAAGTACGGAGGGAGTGAATAAGTGAGTGCATGCATGAAAGTAGAATGTTTGTGCATGTGAAAGCAGAAGAAGAGTGTGTGTGTGTGTGTGTGTGTGTGTGTGTGTGTGTCTGCATGACAAAGAGACAAAGAGAGAGACACATGCACAAAGAGGCTAATGACGATCAGTCTACCTACTGAACACAAATAAGTTAGTTCACAAATATATTGTACATTAAAAGTACACTTTCATTAAATTGTGGCTTTCCTGGCAGAGAGAGTGTTGTATTGAATATGAAATTATACCTCTCAACTGTATGGATTTTGGCTTCATCTTTCAATTTGTGTCTTTTTCTTAGGAAATAAAATTAGTCATCCAAGGTAATGCAGTTCCAGGAGTAAGAATGAGACAGCAGCCTAATGTTAATGTGTCAGTAGCGGATTGACTTTGTGGGACTGTAGCATATAAAGTGGGTCTATATTAGATCACCGAATGCTTAGGTAAGTGAACGGTGATTAATCGACCCCATGTAAGCGAAAGCTTACAAAACCAAACTGTCAAAACAGTGATTTTTTTCCAAGGGAAAAAAAAATTGCTGTTCCAACAAAAAAAAAAAAATAAAAGCACATTAAAACATGAGATTAAGTGGAGGGCTTCACCCCCCCACACCCCCCCCCGATGTGAAGGGCTGTGCCCCCCCACCCCCCTACTTATATATACCAACTCCGAGACCATACTACAGTGCCAAAAACGTTAAAGTATCAAAGCGGCCAAGTGAATTCTTTCCCAGAGAAAGAATTCGCTTACATGTCACTTCAATATTTTGCAGTTTTGGTTTTGTCAGTTCGACCAAGATGCATTCAAAAATATGCGTCTTCAGTCTGCTGATAGGAACCCTATAAAGTTGAATTGTTTTTTTTTTCTGACAAACAAAAAAAACACCCAGTACTGTTTTGTCATTGGTGGGTTCTAAGCAATGGCAGATTGGACAACAATAAGTATAGCTTTGGTGGATCATCAATACTGGCAAATCAGGTGGGCACAATGTCATTTTTTAAATGTTGGGGGTTTTAGTGTGTATGTGTGTGCTTGTGTGTTGGGAGGGCTGCAGCTGTAGATGATTATTAAAGACAGACTTACGGACTGTGGAGAATATGTTATTTGTTTCAAAACCTGATACTTGGGTACTAGGCATGCCAAAAGTAGATTTGTTAAGATATAGCTTCTTGCCATTTGCAGTGAATGGATATTTACATTTAATGGACAATGCTAGCAGTATGAGTGTGGTCCTGCAGGGATCTGGAGGATGCCAAGTATACCACTGCCAATGTCTTGTAAAGTGACCTGGAAATGGAGATTGGGATGTTACTGAAAAAATACAGTAAGTGGGCTTAGAAATATGGTTTAATTAAACAAAGTGCACTTGCAACTTGCAGGCCATAATTTAATTTATTTCAGGTAGTCCAGATCCTGGTAGATTGTATCCCATTAGACTTAGTTAGGGAGAGCTATCATTCCTGGGAAATAAGCAGCCTTAGTTTCAGTGAAAGCTCTGTGGTTGTTTGCAGGTAGGAAGTTGCAGGATGTGGATGCAATGTGTTTTATTTATTATTTTTAATGCATTTGTCATTTCAAAGCATGGTTTTCTTTGTTGAAAAAGAAGGCAGGATTGAATGAGCCATATAATGCTTATCTGACAATGATGGCGTAAAAAGAATATAAGTGATGTATAATGTTAGCAGCTACAGTTGTTTCAATGGTGTCTGTGATACATAACTATTTTTGGGCCTGTGTCCCACTTTTATTTTTCTCTTTCTCCAGATTTCTTGCTCTAAGGTTGAGAGTTATGGTTCCATACTAAATCAGAAGGTTGCATTTACCTTGGAAGACTTTTCAGCATAATTACGAGAAACAGAGCCTTTTTAATATCTTTGCTTATTTCCAATATAAACTGCCATGTAACCTTGCAAATAACCTTATTTTTAAACTACTTTAATTCTTTTGGAATTGACAAGTATGCTTCATTGGTTCGGACGTAAGCATAGAGTGCTAATGTGACAACTCAGAAAACTGTCAGTTTGTGAATAACTTCTGCACAAATTAAAATGTCTGAATGTCAAATGGCTTTAGATTGGAGGGAAGTTATATGTTTACTCCAGTATGGAGTATGATCTTAGAGAGTTTGCAGATTTCTTATTGATTTATTTTTTGCTGAGCAGTTGTTTGCTAATTTATTGATGCTCCTTTTGGTGGTGGGAAATTAGTTGGATGACTCCATCTCTAGTATGATTTTTTTTTCAGATATTTTTACTTCCAGACAATTTCAATCAGTGAGTGTGTGTCATGTGATTACTGAGGTTGCCTGTTTTAGAAGTAGGGGCTCCTTGTGTGTGTGTGTGTATGTATGTGTGTGTGTGTGTGTGTGTGTGTGTGTGTGTGTGTGTGTGTGTGTGTGTGTGTGTGTGTGTATGTGTGTGTGAGAGAGAGAAAGAAAGAGAGATTTAATATGTGTACTGAATATATTTTTGCAAATGGAATTCTTAGTTAAATAGGCCCCTCTTCTTGGGCAAGTAGACTTGAGTAACCAATATTAGATCTTAGCCAACCAGCTAGGAAAGTTTAGTATATGGATTTTCCATCTGGTTTGATGAAGGCTATGCTATTTACTCAAGGAGTACATTTATGGCTATCAATCCATTTGTTGTGTTGCTGAACTACATTGTTTGATAATGAGAAGAACTTTTTACAGAAGTTGAAGTTTTTGTATCAAGAACCTGTACATACAGAGTGGCTTGTTTATGTTGCAGTGAAGGCTGTGGTCTTTGTAGTGAGCGTTTTAAGTATAATCAATATTTCTGAGGTGGAGGAAGTCTCTTAAGGCAGGATCTTTATTAGCCTGGAAAGCAAGCCAGTGATGAAATTTATAGGAGCCAATGAGAGGCAGTGGAGAGCAAGAAGCTTTTTAGTTTGTTTGGATAACTAAGTGAACTTAGTCATTTGACCTTTTTTGTCAGAAATGGTTGTAGTCTTTCTTTTGGAAGGGTGTTTTGCTGAGGCACATGCCAAAAGGGGCTTTGCAATCAGTAATGGCTCTTATAAAGGAAGAATACAGGGATGTTATGACCACCTTGTCTCTGGATGAGATACCCTTACTAATGAGGTGGGCCATGTAAAAAGCTTTCCGTACAATGGAGACATCATGGTGGTTAAACCTGGGTATCCAAGCACCTCACAACTGATTGTGTGCTTACAACATTATTAATGTGATAATTTGTGGGGACATCACTCTCCCCAAAGGGGATGATGATGCATTACTGGCATTTAGCTTGAGGCCATGTTTCTGGCACCAGTCATTTGTTTGGGTGAGACCCTCTTGTAACTTATTTAGAATTGCTTTATTAAGTCAGTAATGTGAATTCTTTACTTTGTTGCAAATTTGTTGGCTTATTTTTGTGTATTATAATATTGTAGGGCTGCTAATGTTGACATTTTACGTAGTTGGACTGCTGGAGTGGTTTTCCCAGTGAGAAATGCTAGTGCTGTAGTGAATATCTGTTTATTTATAATATATATATATATATATATATATATATATATATATATATATATATATATAAACTAAGGTATTAGAGTTAACTGTTAGATTAGAGAATTAGAATTTTAAGGCAAATATTAGGCATTTACTACATTTATTCATTGTTCGAATGCACCTACAGTACAGCCAGGAGGTCGACTTTGGTCACCTGTGGCAGCGAAAGAGTTAACTATATGATATATTTTATATGCGGCCCCAAGAGAATTTCTGCTCACTCAATGTGGCCCTGGCAAGTCAAAAGGTTGGACACCCCTGATCTAAGTTATTTGAACTGTGTTGTTCATTTGCTTGCCTGTCTTTGCAACATGTTAATAGATATTGCAGTTTGTCATCATAGTACTCCTGATAAAAGGGAATATTCCCAGGCAGTCTGCAATGCATCTTTATGCATTAGTTATAGATTGTATATACTGGGCATACTCAGGAACGTTATGAATTACTGATCTCCTTTCCAATATCCATTGCATAGCATACATTTTGGTATGCCTAATCACTGAAATAGCTATCAATGAAAGCCGCATCATGCCATGGCAGAGTTTAGTTGCATTCTGAAAATGACACTATACAATTACCACTAAAACAGGATGTATGCCAGCACCTTGTTGATAGCTGTACATCAAGTGAGGTAAAATGAGCTAAACCTATATAAAAGTATTTATTTAAGATAAAATCACAGTCCAAAAAGATTAGTTTAACAAAGGCCTGTGCTATATCTAGATTCCATTTTATACAGACTTCTTAAAGAGATCACTAACACAGACACACTATAGCTATGGTCAAAATCTGTAATAACAGAATAAAACAATAATGGCTTAAGTGTACCCACATTATGTAAGTGGTCACAAAAGACAGGCCAAATAGATATAAGCCATACTTAATGTCTTAGGGAGACAATAAAAATGAAGATGTGCAAATCCAAGATGAAAATAGTTTAAACTGACCATTTCCAGGGAAAAGTATACAATAAAAATGGTGTTGGAATAATTTGTGCATTTTGAAGCTTTTCTTACACTTCAGCAAGTTACTTCCCAATGGGCATCTTTAGTGTAAGTTTCCTTTGTTGCAGTTTTTTTCAAAAAACACACTAATTTACATAGTACAAGTTGGTAGTGCACTACAGTGGGTATTTTTACAAAAAACACCCTAATTTACATAGTACAAGTTGGTAGTACACTACAGTGGGTATTTTTTTTTACAAAAAACACACTAATTTACATAGTACAAGTTGGTAGTGCACTACAGTGGGTATTTTTTTACAAAAACACACTAATTTACATAGTACAAGCTGGTAGTGCACTACAGTGGGTATTTTTAACAAAACACACTAATTTACATAGTACAAGTTGGTAGTGCACTACAGTGGGTATTTTTTAAAAAAACATACTAATTTACATAGTACAAGTTGGTAGTGCACTACAGTGGGTATTCTTACAAAAAACACACTAATTTACATAGTACAAGATGGTAGTGCGCTACAGTGGGTATTCTTACAAAAAACACACTAATTTACACAGTACAAGTTGGTAGTGCACTACAGTGGGCATTCTTACAAAAAACACACTAATTTACATAGTACAAGTTGGTAGTGCACTACAGTGGGTATTTTTACAAAAAACACACTCATTTACATAGTACAAGTTGGTAGTGCACTACAGTGGGTATTTTTACAAAAAACACACTCATTTACATAGTACAAGTTGGTAGTGCACTACAGTGGGTATTTTTACAAAAAACACTCATTTACATAGTACAAGTTGGTAGTGCACTACAGTGGGTATTTTTACAACAAACACACTCATTTACATAGTACAAGTTGGTAGTGCACTACAGTGGGTATTTTTACAACAAACACACTCATTTACATAGTACAAGTTGGTAGTGCACTACAGTGGGTATTTTTACAACAAACACACTCATTTACATAGTACAAGTTGGTAGTGCACTACAGTGAGTATTTTTACAACAAACACACTCATTTACATAGTACAAGTTGGTAGTGCACTACAGTGGGTATTTTTACAACAAACACACTCATTTACATAGTACAAGTTGGTAGTGCACTACAGTGGGTATTTTTACAACAAACACACTCATTTACATAGTACAAGTTGGTAGTGCACTACAGTGGGTATTTTTACAAAAAACACACTCATTTACATAGTACAAGTTGGTAGTGCACTACAGTGGGTATTTTTAAAAAACACACTAATTTACATAGTACAAGTTGGTAGTGCACTACAGTGGGTATTTTTTAAAAAAACACACTACTTTACACAGTACAAGTTGGTAGTGCACTACAGTGGGTATTCTTACAAAAAACACACTCAGTTACATAGTACAAGTTGGTAGTGCACTACAGTGGGTATTTTTACAAAAAACACACTCATTTACATAGTACAAGTTGGTAGTGCACTACAGTGGGTATTTTTACAAAAAAACACACTCATTTACATAGTACAAGTTGGTAGTGCACTACAGTGGGTATTTTTACAAAAAACACACTCATTTACATAGTACAAGTTGGTTGCACTACAGTGGGTATTTTTACAAAAAACCCACTCATTTACATAGTACAAGTTGGTTGCACTACAGTGGGTATTTTTACAAAAAACACACTCATTTGCATAGTACAAGTTGGTAGTGCACTACAGTGGGTATTTTTACAAAAAACACACTCATTTGCATAATACAAGTTGGTAGTGCACTACAGTGGGTATTTTTACAAAAAACACACTCATTTACATAGTACAAGTTGGTAGTGCACTACAGTGGGTACTTTTACAAAAAACACACTCATTTACATAGTACAAGTTGGTAGTGCATTACAGTGGGTATTTTTACAAACAACACACTCATTTACATAGTACAAGTTGGTAGTGCACTACAGTGGGTATTTTTACAAACAACACACTCATTTACATAGTAAATAGGAAGCCTCCCTCAATCAACCCACCGCGTGGCTCCTAGACTATAAGTGGCGACGCTGAAGAACCACTATCTCAGTGTGAAGGCACAGGCTGTTCTCCTGCTACCACTATAATTTTAAAACTATTCCCCAAGGAAATTTGGGTAAAAATATATACCCTCATCATACTATTATTAGTCTATAAAGAGTCTTGCAGGCAGGTGACACAACAGTACCTATCATCTAACCTGGCAGCCTTTCCCCAAAACTTTATGCTTAAACATTACAGTCTTAAGTCCCTATACTTTTCTTTTGTTATCTAGCCAGCGAGTTAATAAAGAAGCTGGTCACAAACTTTACCTGACTTAACTACTACCTCTTGTATTGTGTTTTAAGCACTAAGAAAAGAATACTGCAACTCAAAAGCAGTCCCTGTACTTACATGTAGCAGGCTTTAAGACCTTGCAAACTCCTGACTGGTGAACCAACTTACTGAAGCATTTAAAATAATCAATGAACCAAATAAAACCCCCTCAATGAGCAAACTTTTAACCCCCTATTCTAATCTCAGCTGCCTCCGATCTTCAAATAGTGTCCTGGTACAAACTATAAAATCTAATAACTTAGGTGGGGATGCTCTTTACGCTAATTCCATAGGAAAACTATGGAACTCCCTTCCTAATAACCTAAGACTAACTACCTCCCTTAGCCAGTTCAAAAGTAACCTTAAATCATTCCTAAAAGCTCACTGGCTATGTCCCTGTACTAAACCCGACTAGTCCTAAAAGTCCCTATACCCTCTATGTTATTTCCCAATGCCATCTCTCTTCTCTCTTTTTCCACTAGCACCCTACTATACTATGTTATATGATCTCTAGTTCCTCGCAACAGCCTTCTACTCGTTAATCACTATGAGCGTGTTATGGGATAAATCTTTACCCTTCTCCTCGGGGCCTATAATTTAATCTTTAATATTGTCTAGTGAACCCATGTTTTCACTTATCCACATATTATATGAATTACTCAAATTATAGCTAAGTTTTAAATTGATGTCTCTTCCTACTATGTTATCCAGAATTTTTGTTATGTATGTAAACCAAAGTCTTGTTTGGATTTATGTGGAGGTTTTTCTCCCTGAACTTTTATGAAATTGATATGTTTAAGTTGTGTCTCATCTTACCATGTAATTATGAAATTATTGAAATTAACTCAAAGTCTTGTTTTTTACTGTGGAGCTTTTCTCCCCGGGTCTCTGCTGAAAATGGATATGTATCCAGTTGGACTAACCCGGTAAACAAATGTAAAATAAATAAAATAAATAAATAAATAGTACAAGTTGGTAGTGCACTACAGTGGGTATTTTTACAAAAAAAACACTCATTTACATAGTACAAGTTGGTAGCGCACAACAGTGGGTATTTTTACAAAAAACACACTCATTTACATACTACAAGTTGGTAGTACACTACAGTGGGTATTTTTACAAACAACACACTCATTTACATAGTACAAGTTGGTAGTGCACTACAGTGGGTATTTTTACAAACAACACACTAATTTACATAGTACAAGTTGGTAGTGCACTACAGTGGGTATTTTTAAAAAAACACACTAATTTACATAGTACAAGTTGGTAGTGCACTACAGTGGGTATTTTTTAAAAAAAACACACTAATTTACACAGTACAAGTTGGTAGTGCACTACAGTGGGCATTCTTACAAAAAACACACTCAGTTACATAGTACAATTTGGTAGTGCACTACAGTGGGTATTTTTACAAAAAACACACTCATTTACATAGTAGAAGTTGGTTGCACTACAGTGGGTATTTTTACAAAAAACACACTCATTTACATAGTACAAGTTGGTTGCACTACAGTGGGAATTTTAACAAAAAACACACTCATTTGCATAGTACAAGTTGGTAGTGCACTACAGTGAGTATTTTTACAAAAAACACACTCATTTGCATAGTACAAGTTGGTAGTGCACCACAGTGGGTATTTTTACAAAGTAACACACTCATTTACATAGTACAAGTTGGTAGGCACTACAGTGGGTATTTTTACAAAAAAACACACTCATTTACATAGTACAGGTTGGTAGCGCACTACAGTGGGTATTTTTACAAAAAACACACTCATTTACATAGTACAAGTTGGTAGTGCACTACAATGGGTAGTTTTACAAAAAACACACTCATTTTCATAGTACAAGTTGGTAGTGCACTACAGTGGGTATTTTTACAAACAACACACTAATTTACATAGTACAAGTTGGTAGTGCACTACAGTGGGTATTTTTACAAACAACACACTCATTTACATAGCACAAGTTGGTAGTGCACTACAGTGGGTATTTTTACAAACAACACACTCATTTACATAGCACAAGTTGGTAGTGCACTACAGTGGGTATTTTTACAAACAACACACTCATTTACATAGCACAAGTTGGTAGTGCACTACAGTGGGTATTTTTACAAACAACACACTCATTTACATAGTACAAGTTGGTAGCGCACTACAGTGGGTATTTTTACAAACAACACACTCATTTACATAGTACAAGTTGGTAGCGCACTACAGTGGGTATTTTTACAAACACACTCATTTACATAGTACACGTTGGTAGCACACTACAGTGGGTATTTTTACAAAAAAAAGCACTCATTTACATAGTACAAGTTGTTAGCACACTACAGTGGGTATTTGTACAAAAAACACACTCATTTACATAGTACAAGTTGGTAGTGCACTACAGTGGGTATTTGTACAAACAACACACTCATTTACATAGTACAAGTTGGTAGTGCACTACAGTGGGTATTTTTACAAACAACACACTCATTTACATAGTACAAGTTGGTAGTGCACTACAGTGGTTATTTTTACAAACAACACACTCATTTACATAGCACGAGTTGGTAGTGCACTACAGTGGTTATTTTTACAAACAACACACTAATTTACATAGCACGAGTTGGTAGTGCACTACAGTGGTTATTTTAACAAACAACACACTAATTTACATAGTACAAGTTGGTAGTGCACTACAGTGGGTACTTTTACAAACAACACACTAATTTACATAGTACAAGTTGGTAGTGCACTACAGTGGGTACTTTTACAAACAACACAATAATTTACATAGTACAAGTTGGTAGTGCACTACAGTGGGTATTTTTACAAACAACACACTAATTTACATAGTACAAGTTGGTAGTGCACTACAGTGGATATTTTTACAAACAACACACTCATTTACATAGTACCAGTTGGTAGTGCACTACAGTGGGTATTTTTACAAACAACACACTCGTTTACATAGTACAAGTTGGTAGTGCACTACAGTGGGTATTTTTACAAACAACACACTCATTTACATAGTACAAGTTGGTAATGCACTACAGTGGGTATTTTTACAAAAATCACACTCATTTACATAGTACAAGTTGGTAGGCACTACAGTAGGTATTTTTACAAAAAACACACTCATTTACATAGTACAAGTTGGTAGTGCACTACAGTGGGTATTTTTACAAAAAACACACTCATTTACATAGTAGAAGTTGGTAGTGCACTACAGTGGGTATTTTTACAAACACACTAATTTACATAGTACAAGTTGGTAGTGCCTTACAGTGGGTATTTTTACAAACAACACACTAATTTACATAGTACAAGTTGGTAGTGCACTACAGTGGGTATTTTTACAAACAACACACTAATTTACATAGCACAAGTTGGTAGTGCACTACAGTGGGTATTTTTACAAACAACACACTAATTTACATAGTACAAGTTGGTAGTGCACTACAGTGGGTATTTTTACAAACAACAAACTCATTTACATAGTACAAGTTGGTAGTGCACTACAGTGGGTATTTTTTACAAACAACACACTAATTTACATAGTACAAGTTGGTAGCGCACTACAGTGGGTATTTTTACAAACAACACACTCATTTACATAGTACAAGTTGGTAGCGCACTACAGTGGGTATTTTTACAAACAACACACTCATTTACATAGTACTAGTTGGTAGCACACTACAGTGGGTATTTGTACAAAAAACACACTCATTTACATAGTACAAGTTGGTAGCACACTACAGTGGGTATTTTTACAAACAACACACTCATTTACATAGTACAAGTTGATAGTGCACTACAGTGGGTATTTTTACAAACAACACACTCATTTACATAGTACAAGTTGGTAGTGCACTACAGTGGGTATTTTTACAAACAACACACTAATTTACATAGCACAAGTTGGAAGTGCACTACAGTGGGTATTTTTACAAAAATCACACTCATTTACATAGTACAAGTTGGTAGGCACTACAGTAGGTATTTTTACAAAAAACACACTCATTTACATAGCACAAGTTGGTAGTGCACTACAGTGGGTATTTTTACAAAAAACACACTCATTTACATAGTACAAGTTGGTAGTGCACTACAGTGGGTATTTTTACAAACACACTAATTTACATAGTACAAGTTGGTAGTGCCTTACAGTGGGTATTTTTACAAACAACACACTAATTTACATAGTACAAGTTGGTAGTGCACTACAGTGGGTATTTTTACAAACAACACACTCATTTACATAGTACAAGTTGGTAGTGCACTACAGTGGGTATTTTTACAAACAACACACTAATTTACATAGCACAAGTTGGTAGTGCACTACAGTGGGTATTTTTACAAACAACACACTCATTTACATAGTACAAGTTGGTAGTGCACTACAGTGGGTATTTTTACAAACAACAAACTCATTTACATAGTACAAGTTGGTAGTGCACTACAGTGGGTATTTTTTACAAACAACACACTCATTTACATAGTACAAGTTGGTAGCGCACTACAGTGGGTATTTTTACAAACAACACACTCATTTACATAGTACAAGTTGGTAGCGCACTACAGTGGGTATTTTTACAAACAACACACTCATTTACATAGTACAAGTTGGTAGCACACTACAGTGGGTATTTGTACAAAAAAACACACTCATTTACATAGTACAAGTTGGTAGCACACTACAGTGGGTATTTTTACAAACAACACACTCATTTACATAGTACAAGTTGATAGTGCACTACAGTGGGTATTTTTACAAACAACACACTCATTTACATAGTACAAGTTGGTAGTGCACTACAGTGGGTATTTTTACAAACAACACACTAATTTACATAGCACAAGTTGGAAGTGCACTACAGTGGGTATTTTTACAAACAACACACTAATTTACATAGTACAAGTTGGTAGTACGCTGCAGTGGGTATTTTTACAAACAACACACTAATTTACATAGTACAAGTTGGTAGTGCACTACAGTGGGTATTTTTACAAACAACACACTAATTTACATTGTACAAGT
This sequence comes from Protopterus annectens, assembly GCF_019279795.1. Classification (NCBI taxonomy): domain Eukaryota; kingdom Metazoa; phylum Chordata; order Ceratodontiformes; family Protopteridae; genus Protopterus; species Protopterus annectens. The sequence goes on from NC_056736.1 coordinate 657,488,473, forward strand.
TGGTAGTGCACTACAGTGGGTATTTTTACAAAAAACACACTAATTTACATAGTACAAGTTGGTAGTCCACTACAGTGGCTATTTTTACAAAAAACACACTCATTTATATAGTACAAGTTGGTAGTGCACTACAGTGGGTATTTTTACAAAAAACACACTCATTTACACAGTACAAGTTGGCGGTACACTACAGTGGGTATTTTTACAAAAAACACACTAATTTACATAGTACAAGTTGGTAGTGCACTACAGTGGGTATTTTTACAAAAAACACACTAATTTACATAGTACAAGTTGGTAATACACTACAGTGGGTATTTTTACTTTTCTTCACTGTGTGACCAAAGGGTTGGTATATATAAGTTATGGGCTTTGGGGAGGTGACCTCCACCACATGAGGTTTCAGGGAGCCTTGCCCCTGCAAAAATATATGTCTATGTTTTGAGTTTTTATGAATTTTTGAGTTATGTTTCATGATATTAAACTTTTAAGAGTTTTCACTTCTGAATGATTTGACAGAACATAGAGAAGCTATATTCTAAAGGGCCATATGAACCTTACAACACTTGTGGATTAATCCACTATGAAAAGCCAGTAATACAGAGAAAATACTAAAGAAACAACAAAAAATTGCACAAACATAATATTTAATAAAATGTGTACATTTATTTGTACTCAGTGTACTCATTGCAAATAGACTGAAAAAAAGATTATTTCCACACCCAGTTAAAAGTAGCTTAAAAATGAAGTATTTTAACCCAGTCAGAAGTAAGACATATATGCTTTTTGCTTATGCGGGCTACAGTAGACAGGGAGTGATGAATTTAGCCTTTGGGCATGTCTGTGATACTTACTATGTTGGCAAAACTATTAGAGCATTTCAAGCACATAAACACACACACATAAATATATATGCACATGTTTGTGTGCATATAGCATGTGTGTGTGTGTGTGTGTGTGTGTGTGTGTGTGTGTGTGTGTGTGTGTGTGTGTGTATATATATATATATATATATATATATTCATATGCTTTACTTTAAGCACAGCCTTTTGCTGTGACAGCAGTCTGAATATCAGTTCACATCATTATAACCTTAGTTAGGGGCCAAATAAAAAAAACAGCATGAGAAAATACACTGTTTCAGAACTGGTCACCCTGATAAATATTAGGGAAGGAAACCATAATCTGAGACATAGTATGAATTAAACTCCATGGAAATGTACATTGATGATGTCATCAGACTGCATTTACTTCTCTTTAGCTACTTTATGTGTATGTTTTTGGTGGCACTATAGAAAAGTAATGAAAACTAGCAGAGGATTAAGAAATAAGCCAAGAATGCTATGACTGTTCTGTGTGGATTCCTTACAATTAGTCAGCAGTTTATTAACTGCAACAAGTCATCATGTTGTTAGCTGTTCTTTCCTTCAGTTTATAGGATTCATATCACCAATTGTATGCTATGCTAGCATCAGGACAAGCATTGAGCTTGCTGCTCTCAAAAAGCTACTAGTTAAGTCCACAGTTTTGACAGAAATATAGAGTGGAATACATTTTCAAAAATATTATTGCACATTTATAAAATGGTCATGTTGACCACAGTGTGTTGTGCTTGCACTTTGTGTATGCTCATATAACATCTATATTGTGCTGATAACAGGAAACAGAGATCAACTGTAATATGAATATTGTGATGTAGTGTGTTTAAAATAACTTAGCATTGTGAAAATGTAAACACTGTGTGCTTGGTGGTCCTAATGAAATGCACCTCTGCTGAAGGAATAAAATACATTTACCAGGATCACGGTAACCACTTTAGAACCAAGATAAAATATCTTATTTGAAATGCACAGTACAGTGAATGCAACAATGAGAATGCTGTAGAAAGGGCTGCTTTGCTGAAAATAAGACCCTACTCCATGACTTTTTGTAAGATATAGTGATGTACTGCTGATCATAAAGAGTAATAGGACATATGAGCAGGACATCTGCCCCACAAAATGGTTTATACTATTTGTTCCCAAATTCCAAACACAATTTCTTTTGGCAAAAGTGCCTGATTGGAATATATCATGCATAGTGGCTCTTTAGTCAATTAACCAATAGTCTTGCTATAATGTCTTTTTACATTTAATTATTCATTTCATTAATTATTTGAGTTCAGTATAAACTACTGTTAAATTTATCATGCTACCATGTTAAATTTGGAAGCTATACTTTATTCTTTAAATAAATCACTATTTTTGTAACTTCTCAACAGATATCCACCCTCCTATATGGATCTCACCAATTCACAAACCTGCAAAAAACTGATCTCAGCAACCTAGAATCACATTACAACAAAATTGCCAACTACACCACTAATCATCCACCCAGATCACCACTGCTTAGCTCTCTCACAGCTCAACTGGCTAGAGCTCCCTAACATTTTATCACTAAATCAACTTACCTTAGCCCACAAAATAGACCATCAACTCAGCAACTGCCCTGCTATTTCCAGCCTAGTCCAACCTAATAGTAATCTCTGATCCCTCAGAACTTCTGACAAACTTATGCTAAGGGTTACCCACTCCCACAACTGTCATGGTGACTCCCTCTTTTCTCACAGACTAGCCAAATTCTGGAACACTCTTCCACGGGCCATCTCAAAAAATCCTAACTACCATGAGTTCAAACAACTCCTAAAGGAATACCTAGCTAGTCATTGGCTGTGCTCTTGCCATACTCTAGGCTAATTATTTCCCTGCTCCTCTACTATACCTCTCCTTTCTGCTCCCTCCTAAATGTACCCTGATTCCTGGTGCTTCTAACTTTCCTCCTTCCCTCTTCATCTCTATGCTAAATTACTTATTTTTTCATCTCTATGATGAAGATCTCGTTTTTTCTGCTACTCATTTGCATGCTAAATTTCTTATTTTTCTGCTACTCAGTTGCACATGGATTCATTTGCACTATCCTCATATCTGTTCATGCATTTGCAATTGTCTCAGAGCTCAAATAATGATTCTCTGAACATTTGTATTCTCTTTTATCTGTATCTGTATCTGTATTATATGTGTATATTACCATTATTAGTATTGTTACTGTTGTGGAGCTTTTCTGCTCGAGTCTCTGCTGAAAATGGGCTCCTGGCCCAATCAGACATTACCTGGCTAACAGATGTAATAAAAAAATAAATATAAATATATTGGATTAGCTAAAACAGTCAAACATTATGAGTTGTAAGTTGAACTGGAATCTAGACTGGTTACATTATAGAACATCCAGTATGCATGGCTAACGTGTTCTTTGGCACAGCACGTGTGACCACTGGTATGAATTACATAAACTGGTGCTGAACTAGTTACTACTGCTATTGTCTCTTTAGTGGTAAGAGAGTATGACTTCCTATGGCTGACAACATATGCAGTCAACTGCAAGGCCAGAAGGTGATAAGCACCATTACTTCCACTGCACATGAATCAGTGATATGGTGGGATGTAGATGCTGCACAGATGGTTCTCTGAAAAACATTCTCATATTCATTATAAAGAAAATATACACCTCTTCTAAAAACAGCCCCACAGATACGTCATTTCATTGACTAAAGAGAATATCCTAAACTCAACTTACCACCACAACTGCAACGACCACCACAAGTTCCAGTTAACATTCAATGAAAACATATTTGAGCTTGCTACCAAAACCCTTCATTATAAACACAAAAAATGCAGCTGTACTCCAGGACCAGTATACCTTGCTGATTTTCACAGTATCAAGTACTGTTATACAAATTGCCAAATAAACTTTATTCAGACTTACAAGATCAACTTTGCAGTGACGTTATAGTGACAACAAGTAAATATATATATATATATATATATATATATATTAACATGCACAATAACATGGGCGTGTACTTACATACCGCATTTATTAAAGTGGGTAGCAGTAGCAAACTCCACCCAAACCTGGCCATTCATGCACTGATGTCCATCAATTATGTTGTTAATACATGCCTGGCTACCTACATTTCTGATGCAAAATACAATAGAAGAATTGAGTTTGTTACAGAAGGTTTTATTGGATGGCACAACACAGAATGTATTAGATAAAACCCTGCAAGGACTTTGAATAGCACAAAAAATATATGATCACAAGAAGATCTAGGAAATTAATAAAAAGAATAGAATGTACAAAAAGTGGAACAATACAAAACAGTGTTCTGATGATGTAAATAATCAGATTATCTGTAAACAAGATAAAACTGCTGTGAAAAAGGGCTATCAAAGATTTTGAGAATACTTTATTGAAGAAATGTAAAGATAACAAAAGAGAGTTTTACAGGTGCATAGCTCATAGTGAGGCAAGTAGATAATAAAAACTATATTTGTAAGGAAATAGCAAGAATTTGTTATACCCAAGATGGAGAAATTAGATTATTTGAAGCCCACTTTTTGAATGCCTCGGGTCTGAACAAAACAATATTAAATAATCATAAGATTCCTGTTTGTAGTAATAGTAAGGAACTTTAATGAATCGGTTGTAGTCTAGACAACTTGATAAATAGCTTCTCTTTAGTGGTAAGTGGTAGTGGTAACACATGCAAAACTAGTGGCATGGACACTATAGGCAATCACAATACTGAAACCCTAAAAATTCCCATTAATAGTATCTTTGAAACTATTATTTTAGAAAAGCATTGAAAAGAGGCAGTACCAGAGGGTTTACAATCACAAGGTTGAAGCCCACAGTCTTGAAATGCTGAATCAAGGTAACATAATATAGAAAATAAGAATACTGAAGACCAAAATGTTGAACCTTTGAACTTTCTACCTCCTTCTGGAGCCATATGCTAGCACTAGTTCCTGGGTTTACACTGTTAGGGATCTTCAGTATTCAAGATTTTTAGACACTGTGATCTTCAGCATTTTGGTCTTCATATGTTACCTGGATTATGCATTTCATGGTTGTGGGTTTCAACCTTGTGATAGTAAACCATAGCAGATATTATAAGACAGTGCTCATTAGGTCAGTCTATAACAACAAAAGAGAATGTATATTGTGAAGAACTATCCATCTATTAGTCTACCATCTTGCATGGGTAAACTAATGGAAGCAATGCTTCTGGAAATGTTTAAATGGAATTAAGGGAAAAGGGGAACTGTTTTATATGTGAACATGATTACCTGAGGGCTAGATTGACTGTTAAGTTTCTAGGGAAATGTCATAGAATGTCTAGAAAATTGACTGCAGATCAATATAATTTAGATAGACTTTTTCAGCACAGTTGACAAAGCTAATGATACACAACTGTTCAATAAATTATCTCATATAACATTATCTCAAATATTGATTAGATGGCTAATGATGTAGCTATCAATTAGAACATGGTACATACATTGGGAAAACAGAAGAAGGCCTATGCATTATGTTACCCACTATGTGCCCCAAGGAGACGTTCTTATTCTTCTATTCAATATTTATTTATCTGACATTAAACTGGGAAAAGCAATTTGTTCAGAGCCTGTTAGAGGAATCTTGCAGAAGAGGCAAGAATATTTGAGCAACTGGGCACAACAGACTAGAATAAACATAAATGCAGGGAAGACTAAGCATATGTCTTTTGACCCAAATAAATATCACAAGGTTTACACTTTGAGTAACATAGAATTAGAAAGGATAATTTTTTTTAGAACTTGAGACTACTTGTGGAAAAGAAGTGATCCTCTGAAGATTACATTGAGGTGGTTTGTTTATCAGGCAACAAGACTGTCAAATGAATATTTACATTTTTTTATGAGTAGGGAGGAACATCTGATAGAATGATTTATAAGTCCTGTTTGATCAAAACATATACAACATTAATGTGACATCCATAGTGTCAAAAATATATATACAAAGAAGTGAATATGTCCAGAGATATTACACTAATAGAATCAATAGAGTATGAATTATTATGAGAGATTAAAATGCCTAAATTTATTCTCATTGTCCTATAGAAGATTGAGAGGAGACTTTCTAATAGTGCATAAGTGTTTTCAAGAACCATTTCTTCTAGAACATAGTTTGTAAAAATCTTAAGCTAAGTATCTTAGATTAAGAAAAAAATAATTTCTATAAGAATAACATAGTGGGTAACTGGCTCTCACAGAGTGTGGTGGCAGAATAGAATGAACTTTCAGATTATTTAAAAAGTGTAGCTGATACAAAGAATTTTAGAATAATTCTGGATGCACACTTTAATGTTCATTGCTTTATATTACAAAGACAAGCAAATCAGATCAAGGTTTACTGATCTCTGCACATACATTGTCTTGTTTTCTCTTATACCTACATTTACCTGTAGTGGAAGAAAATGTAGTAATACTTCTATTTACGTAAAGTATTAAATTTAAATATCAACTATAAAAGATAATAAGAAATAAGTGAATAGCATTATGTGCACATTCTATATTAATTGTAATAATTTCAAATTCAAGAGATTATTATAACTAGTAATAATAACTAATGAATAATATTAAGTAATAAACTAAATAGAACGTAACTTTAACGAGCCTATAGTGGGTCCAAAAAGTGTGAAGCTTAACATTCAAGCATTGAATTACAACACTTTAAGCAAAAGTACAGTAAAATGGTACATATGTCTATTACTAATACAAAACTGACCCCTTCCCAGTTTTATAGTCTCCAGATTTTTTAGAGGAAAATAGCTTTATACTAAGAAAGAATAACTAAACCAGAGATATTACTGTATACTTGATGTTTGCATTTCTATTACTAATTTTATATATCATTATTATTAAGCATTGGCTTAACTGGTATTGCACAGGTATCTGGGTGGCAGGTTGATTTAATTATTTATATTGTACTTGCATAAAAACTCTTGCTCACATAAACAGAAAAAGATAGTATAAAAGTATTGCAATGTTCACTTTTTTGGAACCCTCTGCTTTGTTACATGTCACAAATCAGTAAATGGATTAAGCAGATAAATAGCCTCCTTTTGATACATGAACAACATATTAATTTTTAAGACATAATATTTTTCTGTAATTCTGCATTTTATTATTCAACACTACCTAAACTGGTGTTGGTTGTAGGCTAATTTAATTATTCACATGTATATTATTATTTGCAGCATGCAAATGCAGCAGCTTTGAACTGCCTTTCGGCTTTTCCCGGTTAGGGGTCGCCACATTGGAACTCCGGTCCGCTAATGATTGGCAGTAGATTTTTACATGCTGGCTTGCCGGGCCTAATGCACAACGTTCAGCAAAGGAACGCCCATTCATGCATGTTGACACACAGAAGACGCTCTAACTGAGAATCGAACGTGCAATGTCTAATGCAGCAGCTTTGAACATGTTGCATAAATAAGAACTAACTGGAGAACACAGAAATAATACACTATTTATATATATAATAAAGGATATTACTTACCTTAAACCTGGCATGTAGTTTTATTTATTTATTTAAACTTGTTTTCTGCATAGGAGTGCCAGTCCAAAAAACATTTTTAGCTAAAACCAAGGTAAAAGGGCACAAACAGTACAAAATGACCATGCAAGGTACAATACCAACAGTAACATAGCATTAACTAGGGCAATCATATTGCATTGATTAGTATTTTTATGTGAAAGCAGTAATTAGATAATTTTTGAGACTTTATAGCATATACAATATGTACCATATAGTAACACTGCTTCTGAAATTTAATAAGGCAGCAATGCCTTACATATAATATGCATATTCCACCAATACCTAACACTTACAGAAGGAGGTAATTTAATACATTTGAAATCATGCTTGTAGTGCATTTAATACATTAGGATTCATTTTACTGTTAATTAGGGTTACCACCTGTCCCACTTTGCGAGGGACAGTCCCTATTTGGGCAGTTGTGTCCTGCAAAAAAAATGAAAGAAATGGCAAATGTCCTGAGATTTTAGGACAGCAATATTGCCTATATTTTCTCTAATAGTTGTATAAAACAGTTATTTTGTATCTGAAACACCTAAATATTATAAGAAACAGAATAAGCAACTCAAATCCTACAAGAATAATCTTTTATTCTGACAAAAAAGTGAATTTCTTTGCTTTTCCTGGCCATGGGTATGTTTTGCCCTGCAAAATTTGATGTTTCTACAAAAATATCCCACTCTGGGCATTTGAAAAGGTGGCAACCCTACTGTTAATCAATAAACCAGACTAAATGCTCAGTTTACATATGTCAGTGAAATGTGCGATTCATGCATGTCCAATGAAGTTTTTCTGTTCTGTTCTAATAACAAAAGTGCTCGTATTACATGAAATTTAACATCTTTGAGTGGACTTTTTATTAGTGTCAGTCAGTGTGTTTTGTGGATGCCTAAATCTATGTAAACGTATGTATGGCGAACGTTCCTTCAATATAACCAAGTAACTTAAATAGAAGCAAAAGTAATAAAGGCATCATTCTGTGACACAACAGTAACCTTAATTATGAAAAAAACTATCATTTTTTGGTTAAAAAGTGCACATCTGTGTCTACTTTTTAGATGTTACCAAGTGATTTTTTTTGTTCATTAAGGAATATAGATGAAAGGTTATAACTATCAGCATCTCTAAGATCATTTGACTGCAACAGTGATATTAAAACCTATTAATCTATGAATTGACAGTTTTGAGCTACAGAGTCTAAACTCCCCCAGGATAGTACCTGGATAGCAATTTGGGTGCTGAGAACGCATGATGCTTGCATGTAGTACAAAATAGCAGCATATATAAGGAGGGTGGTATAAACATTTGTTTTCTTTGGTACTTTAGCTTTTCATAAAACATGTGCTTTGCATGGAATCAACCAAAAATGTCCTTATATACATCACAAATGTCTAATATCAATTTACTGGTCAGTCTGGGTATCAGGCAGGATAGAGGCAGGAAAGGGACAGTGGAGACAGTAAGAATGCTTAAGAACTTTTTTTAACCTGTTTTAAGTTATTTAGGGAGCAGTTTGTTTACCAGTAAGCATATCACCAAATGTTAATAAGAAAGGACATTCTATCCCCCCAACACACACACAGGAATCGACAAATCAAGAAGTCTACCTTACTACATCATTTCTTATTATGTAATTGCTTATAATTAAAGTGATGTGATCTGTTAGATTTTGGTTATAATTATGTATCACTTGCAGAATAGGGATACCAGTGGTTAACAAAAAGCTTTGAATCTATTGACTTACATGGACACCAGTGGGTGACAAAAAGCTTTGTATTTACTGACTTACATGAGTGCTAAATGGCAAAGCTTGAGAAAGTGAGCTACAAAACAAATGAGACAGTGTTTAATAACTTCTTTCACCAACTGCCTACAGTGTTTGCATCTGTGTATGTATAATCTACAAAAAAAGTTTTACTTTTCTTTTACCACTGATGTTTGTTAAAACTGATGTATGCAGTATGTGTTAATTATTGTTTTACAACTTTGATGACATTAATGGTTCATGATAGTAATAGTGTAGTAGTAGTTGAAATGTCATCATATGTGATGGAAAATAGAATCATTTTTGTTTACTGTAACTGCAATGATATCAGATTTTCTAATAATTTTACTAGGAAGCCAGGCACACTGCTGTTAAAATGAATGCTATAATCTTATTATTTCAGTAATAATGATCACAGACTATGACTACAATGTTGCAGTCAGTCAGAAATAACTTGTAAATTAATTATTGCCATGGTGCTCAAAGAATCTGTAGTAATGTTCTGCACGTAGTGGTGAAAGCTGGCTGCTTGAATAAACAGCTATACAGATTCAAATATTTTCTGTGTCTTTGATTTTAGGTACTGGTGTCTATCAAATCATGCAATGTACTCTAAATTCTTTCCTGATTGATTTGATTATACCTCAAGAGGTACAGGATGATCTTATAAATGTGTGCAGCATCCTAGTACCTGTCTCAGCTTGTCCCCCTTGCCTCCTATCAGAAGAAACCACCCGCCTCATTGTTTCATAAAGAGTTGTTTTCCTTCTGGGTATTTACTTTGTACAGAATATTAATACTTACCTGATTATGAACAGGCTTTGTGGCTCCACTTGAAATGTAGAAAAATGGCCCAGACATTATGAAAGATAAAAGGGAAAAAGGGCAGTAATGAATTTCAAGGAAAATGAACATTAATGGTAGTAGCATTACTCGTGTTCCGTATAGCAGATTATTGGAAATTTGACAAGCACACCAAATTATCTACTCATCTGCTGATGTGGGGCCCTTTGGAATCATCCAAAGCTAGCAGAAGCAAAACAATTTAAGCTAATTTTACTATTTATAACAATAGACCAGACCATTAAGACAAATTAATGTCATTATCAAGCTTCTATGAAAATGACAAATACCACTATTTCAAGCAGTTTTAGAGGCTGTTGACTATAATGAAATGTGCTGTACAGGTACTGAACAGAAACACTCCAAGTAATTACTTTCTAGTAGCTTGTTTTTCTCCTGCACGTTCATTTGCTGTCACCACAATTAGCTCTGAAGCACAATATGTAGAAACGAACAGTCAACACTATAAAGCATTAGGACTAATTGGGCAATTAGGAGGCAGTTTTCAGGCTTTGAATGCATGAAGATAGCTAGAAGCAAACATTCTGCAGACATTGAAGTAATGTGTATTGTTTTAGTTTAAAGACAAAAAAACAGTGTGGCAGTAATCAATAAAACCTCAGCTTAAATGCAGTTGTGTAGCTACAAAAATGAGTTTTATTCTGAGCTAATCATCTTATGTGTGAATATAACAAATAATGCTTTACTAAACATCTTGCTCTTCATGAACATTAAGTGATATATATGGTACTTATCGGTATAATGTCCAAAGAAATGTTCTTTGTCTGTCTGTCTGTCTGCCTGCCTGTCTTTGTCTTCCAGAAAAACTGTATCAGTGTGGTAAGGGATGTTATTACAATGACAAGAATAGCAGCAGTACTGCCAAAAATGAAATACTGTAATCCTACTTGCTTTATCTCACTGTATATGCAACTTAAATAGGCGTACAAATCTGTTGATGTCTGAATCACCTGGAAATGCTGGGAAGGAATATTCAGTGTCATAGCTTTTGGGGCGAGGGATCTCTTTGGGTGGTGTGTGTGCATGACTGTATGTGTTTTGTGTGTGTGTGTGTGTGTGTGTGTGTGTGTGTGTGTGTGTGTGTGTGTGTGTGTATGTGTGTGTGTACATTATGTGAGTGTATGTATATATGTGTGCATGGATTTACTTCAAAATATTGAATACTTACTTTATCGAATCCCATTTCATCAAAACTCATTTCATCAAATCTTATTATATCAAACTCTCATAACTACAAAGGAAACCCTGGGAAAGGAGTCACTTGACCACTAGGACAAAACAACAAACAGAAAACCAAAAAAAAAACTCCATGTGGGGGGCTTCACCCCTCACAGTCCCTGATGTCATGGGCTTTGCCTCCCACACCCCCACTAACTAAATATACCAACTCTGAGATCGCACTACAATGGAGGAAGGGCAAAGTTCACCATGGTGGCCAAGTGTTTCCATTCCTGGAGTTCCTTTTCATAGCTCCGGGAGTTTGATATAATGAGATTCGATTAATTAAGATTCGATGAAATGGTATTTGATAAAGTATTTGATATTTTGAAGTAGGCCCATATACATACATATGTGTGTGCACGTGTGTGTTTGTGTGTGTGTGCATTTATACCTGCTTACATATGCGTACATACATATGTGTGTTTGTGTTTGTGTGTGTGTGTATGTATGTGCATACGTATGTTTTGTGTCTATGGAAGGTATAGTAATTTTGGAGTAGGTTATTTAAATCAGGGCTTTAGGGTGACAACACAAAATCCATATTATATTTTAGTCATTTTGACTGTAAGATTAATTAATGGTCAGATTTCTGTTAAAGTGTGAAATCACAATATTATGAGCACAATCACGTAATGTGACATTCCATGATGTGAGTAATCCAAAATCATTATAGCTCTTGGAGTTCTGAAATTAGTCAAGCTACACATTTGAAACTTGTCTAACTTCAGCTGTTATGTCTAGGAACATATCTGAGCTATGTGAGCTGATGGCTTTATCTAGGGTCTACAGAGTTAGGCAAGTCACTTATAGCATCTAAAAATGTGCTTTTTCAAACACAGCAAAAATGCAGCTTGTTAATAAATAATTTCATATCTCCAGTCTCAACCACTGTGATTTTCCATTTCTCACCCTAGGCCACTTTTCCTGTTCTGTGTACCTCACACATCCTTTTCATTTGCACTCATGCTTGTTATTTACATGCTTGAACTCACCTACCTCAACTCTGCTCATATCACCTCTTGTAACAAACTTCATTGTGTCTGCCAAAATGTTATTTAACAAAGTTCGGTATATTTGAATCACTCTTAAAACTTCCCTCATATACACACACACACACACACACACACACACACACATATATATATATTTGTGTGTGTGTGTATGTGTATCTTTTTGGTTTTACTCTTATATGTAGTAAATCTTATACTACTGCTATCAGTGCAACCCTTAATGTTCATAATTTTTTCTTTTGTTTTTCTCTTTATAATTAATTTCATATTTGCATTGTTATTTTTAATAGTTTTTGTCCTGTATGTTTATCTTTGCTTACGTTTGCTGGGGGTCTTTCTCCTTGGGTCTCCACTGAAAATGGGTTGCTTACTATCAATGCAATGCAAATAGTTAACAACCTTTTCTTTTTTACAATTATTTTGTATTGTGATTGTTATTTAATATTTGTATATTGTCACTTTATCTTTATTAATTTTTGCTGGGGCTTTTTCCTCGGTCTCAACTGAAAATGGGTTTGTTTCCAAACTCAGTTGGACTAACCTGGTTAACAAATGTGAAATAAAATAAATAAATAAATATATATCTATCTATCTATATATATATATATATATATATATATATATATATATATATATATATGGATCTGCTTTCTAATCTCAAAAGACCATAATCGCAAATTTCACTATCTCAAAACGAAAATGTTGAGAATGCTATTTAACAAAAGTTCAGAATGACGAATCTGAGAATGCTTAACATGTAGTACTTTTGGTGCAGTGTTGCTAGGAATTGTGTGGTGTTACTTTAAGGTGTAGTAGTTTGTGGGATATAGATATGGCAGCCAATGTGTGGTTATGTATAGAAGTTTAAGGCAGGTATTCAGTGTTTAAGGCTTTGGAAGAGAAATATTTTATATTTTAAGCTGGGAAGTTTGACTAAAGCTTTCTTCATGGTAGTGCAATCTCGGAGTTGATACATATAATTAGGGGGGGTGCAGGGGGCCTTTTCCCCCTGCTTAAACATACATTAATAGGTTGTTGTTGGTTTGTTTGTTGGTCTGTTTTTTCATGGTGGAGGGAGGCAGGTTGTGTTTGTCTTACCTTTTTCAATGTTTTGAAAGTCGGTGTTTTGGAGTTTCAGGTTACTGTGTTTTAGACATTTTCATCTTGAGATAGTGAAATTCATGATTATGATCTTTCAAGATTAGAAAGTAGATCCATATATATATATATATATATATATATATATATATATATGTGTGTGTGTGTGTGTGTGTGTGTGTGTGTGTGTGTGTGTGTGTGTGTGTCTATGCATATATGTGTGTATGTATCTCTCTCCCTCTCTCTCTCTCTCTCTATATATATATATATATATATATATATATACAATCTCTTCTTGTTCTGCAGCACATTCGTATGGGAACAAGGAGTCCATTAGTGCATGTGGCAAATTCATTTTTTTTTTCTTTTTCCTCTGGTCTATTTGCAGTCTGCAGCTTCTCAGAACATGGTATTTCTCATAACAAAAGCACTGTTTTAGTTGTCTTTCTCTGGACTATATTATACTGATGTACCTTAAATGGTATGGTAACATGACTGTATCATACTGGTATACCTTGAATGGTATGGCAACATGGCTATATCATAATGGTATAACTTCAGTGATATAATAATAATATGACCGTATCATACTGGTGTACCTTGAGTGGTATGGTAACCTGACTATATCATACTGGCATACCTTGAATGGTATGGTATCATGACCATATCATACTGGCGTACCCTGAGTGATATGGTAACATGACTATATCATATTGGCGTACCTTGAATGGTATGGTATCATGACCATATCTTCTGGCGTACTTGAGTGGTATGGTAACATGACTATATCATACTGGTATACGTTGAGTGGTATGGTAACATGACTATATCATACTGGCATACATTGAATGGTATGGTATCATGACCATATCATACTGGTGTACGTTGAGTGGTATGGTAACATGCCGATATCAGACTGGCTTCCCCTGAATGGTATGGTAATGTGACTATATCATGCTAATGTACCTTGAATGGTATGGTAACATGACTATATCATACTGGCGTACCTTGAATGGTATGGTATCATGTCCATATCATACTGGTGTACCTTGAGTGGTATGGTAATATGTCAATATCATACCAGCTTGCCCTGAATGGTATGGTAATGTGACTATATCATGCTAATGTACCTTGAATGGTATGGTTCTCGGCAATGTACCTGGTGTTTCTGGAGAAGAATCATCAGTACTTCAAGGTTTATTAACAGTATATAATTGCTCCTACTTCTGGTTCCCTTTGTACAGGCAGCAGCCCACAGATTCTAACTTCTATCTTTCCACAGTGACTAACAACTGTCAGTTCAACAGATGTTATAACCGCTATTTATTTTTGTTTACTTACTTGTGGGTGACTGGAGCAAGCCCACTAGGCCTATGGCCTGTTGTGGGAGATATAACTTAACATCTGTAATGACTGTTGGTGATCTGGCCTGGATTGGGAACTTTACATATTTTTTAAATAACAGCCATGTGATCTTTACTTATCACTTGAGCTACCACCAACACAGGCAAGTGAGACTTAAGCCCACTTTTATTAAAATGACAAAAATAACTTCTCCCACTCTTTCACTGTTAGTTCACAGATCTGGATATCGAATCCACCATCTTCAACAATATTACCATACATATTGCAAAGATTAGCAATAACTTTAGTGATATAAGTGTAGATGATGAAAAATCTAAATGAGCGTGTAATGCAATTTTCTGCAGTATTTGAATGATTTTATTACACACTGTTATTGCTGCTGTAAGTGTTGTCACACCCTTCATGTTCACTATAATGGCAGCTGTGATGATGTGAGGTATTGCCAGCTATGCCAGTTGAAGTAGGGCAGTGGATGATGTGTAACATATGCTAGCATAGCTAGTTGGAGTTTTGTAAAGAATTATATCTAATTTGCATATCAAACTGATTTGTACTGGTGCTTGTGTTGGAAAATGTAGTTGTAAAGCTGCTTGTGTTAAAAATATCCCAACAGTGGGTCCTGCTGGACAGAAAAGAAATACACCTGAATGTCAGACTGTATTGTAACTGCTGAAATGAATATACAGTAACAGAGGATACTGGAAGAGAAGAGGTTAATTTCAGTCCTGCTAACTTTGAAAAATAGTCTGAAATTAAATTACCTGGTTTAGGCCATAAAGATTGTACCTTACAGTTCTGATTGCAGCCGGAGACAAAATGTCTGTGGAAAACAGTAGTGGGAATCCTACTAAGGGGTAATTGCTATACTGGAAGGGTGGATGTTTTTGAAATGGTTTTATAGCTTCCAGATATTATAACACATCTTAGCAAAGCTCTATGTGTGTGCATGGTAACACATATGTGCTAGATTCTGGTTCACTTTCTAGTAAAGGGGGTAGTGTGGGAACCAGAAGTCAAGTGACCAGATGTGATGTCATTTTGTAATCCACACTGAAATAATGCTTTAATACTAGATCCAAATAGTGCCAGGGACCGTTGAAACTCAAATTTGCAAAAGTTTTATTCCAAAAAAAACTGTAGATTACACGAAAAGCTGTATTGCAAGAAAACTGTATTAACGCTCTTAAAATCAATAGCTGTATCGCAAGAAATCTGTATTAACGCTCTTAAAATCAAAATCAATAATCGCAAGAAAAATTGATTGATTTTAAGAGCGTTAATACAGTTTTCTTGCCATACAGCTTTCCGTGTAATCTACAGTTTTTTTTGGAATAAAACTTTGCGAATTTGTGTTTCAATGGTCCCTGGCACTATTTGGATTGTTTAATAGTTTATTTGAAGTGCTTCTCTGCTTTTTTGGCTTTAATACCAGATGAGACAGAAGTCTCAGAGCATTCTGTTTTGGAACTGACAAGACCACTCACCCACTTCATCTTGTCTTGCTTTATTAAACAAGTAGGAAACAGCAATTCTTTAGATGAGTCAGGAAAATATAGTGAGATTAGTTAAGTATTGTTTTTCTGTATCTGAATGAATCTTTAAATCTGTGTTTTTTTTTAATATTTCCTGTGATTGAAACTCCGGTGTTTATTGTAAACAGATATTTACTATTTTCATGTTCTATTATAGGTTCATAGGTTCATAGGTTCATACTAGGCTATCTGCCCTAGGGCATTTATAAGCCTAGCCAGTGTGTGTTT
The DNA here is from genome assembly GCF_019279795.1 of Protopterus annectens. Taxonomy (NCBI): domain Eukaryota; kingdom Metazoa; phylum Chordata; order Ceratodontiformes; family Protopteridae; genus Protopterus; species Protopterus annectens. The sequence continues at coordinate 657,505,017 of NC_056736.1, forward strand.
AGCTTTCGCCACCCATTTTAAATTAATTTTGCTATGCCCTTTTTCGAGGTTAGTATACTGTGCCTCTAACAGTGACACAGAAGTGATACCCGGGGTAAACCTACGATCTCCCATCCACATCTAGATTCCTCTTGAAGAGAGTCAATGAGGGACTCTGCCTAACCTGGACTGGGATTTTATTCCAGAGTGAAGGGAGCCTCTGGGTTATGAATCTGTCCCTCCAGCGTGTCCTATTTATTTCAGTGCTGAGGTTCAAGTCTCTCGAGCGCGTAGCTCGACGGGATTTGGATTTTCTGAGGTGCAGCATGTCCATTAATTCCAGGTTGGACATGGCTTTATACGTCAGGCACAGATCGCCTCTGAGCAGGTGGTATGCCACTGAGTAGAGCTGGAGTTTCTTTAACCGGGCAGCATATGGCATCTGTTTGAGCCCTTTGATCCTCTTGGTGAGGTACCTTTGGGGTCTTTCCAGTTGCTGGAGGTGTCTGGTAAGGTACATCCCAGAAGGGGCATTGTACTCAATTATGGGCCTGATGAGGGATGAGTAAAGAGGCATGATGACCTCCCCTGATCTAGATGTGAATCCCTTCATGATTAGGTGGGCTATATAAAATGTTCTTCTAACCACTTTGGCCACGTGGTTGTCAAATGAGAGGTTGCTATCAACTTGGGTCCCCAGGTCCCTAATTACGTCTTCTGTACTTAATGGATTACCACCTATGTGGTAATTTGTGAGCACTTTGTTTTTGCCAAAGGGGATGACTATACACTTTTTGGCATTTAGCTTGAGGCCATGGCTCTGGCACCAGTTGTCTGTTTCTATGAGGCCCTTTTGGAGGATGCTTGTGTCGGCTGGAGAGTCGATTATGGCCCCAGTTTGCAGTCATCTGCGAACTTGGTCAGCCACAGTCCTTCTGTGTTGGCCTGTACCTCCGAGAAATATATACCGAACAAGAGAGGTCCCAGGACTGAGCCTTGTGGGACGCCACTTGTAACTGGTTTTGAGTCTGACATGGCTCCAGCAATTCTAACCATGTGGGTTCTGTCCTTGAGCCAGTCTGCAACCCATCTAGTGACATAGGGGTTTATATTTAAGCTGGTGAGCTTATCTATAATGCCCGAGTGGGGCATTGTATCGAAGGCTTTTGCGAGGTCCAGGTAGGCTGTGTGGACCACCTTCCCCACGTCAATGGCCTTGGTGACTGTTTCAAGGAAATCGACCAGGTTTAAGAGGCAGGATCTGCCGTTAACAAAGCCGAACTGGGTAGGATCCAGTGTCTGTAGGTCCCCAATATCTTTATTTATGAGGTCCAAGATGATCCTTTCCATAGCTTTGCAGACCAAGCTAGTCAGGCTTATGGGGCGATAGTTTCCAGGATCCGTTGAGGCACCACCTTTGTGGAGAGGGACCACTGTTGCTGTATGCCACTCTTTGGGTATATATCCTGTAGTAAGACTGAGATTGAACAGTAGTTTTATGTTTGGGTTTAGCTCTTCTTGGAGTTCATGTAGAATGCAGCCCGGGACACCGTCTGGTCCCATTGATGCTGTGTTTTTTGCTTTGGAGAGGGCGGCTCTTACCTGAGCATCTGAGATGTCAGGGGGGCAGCACTCTGCTGGGATGGATATTTGCCCTTTTGGTGGGGAGGGGGGGGGAGTTTGCGCTGAACTTGTCAGCTAGGATGTTGGCAATGTCTGTGGGTTCGGTGTATTTTTTGTCATTTTGGACAAATTCTGAGCATATCTGGGAATTCCCACCCAGGTTCCTAACATAACTAAAGAAAGCCTTGTGATTATCCTTAGTGTCCTGTGTAATTTTTCTCTCGAAGCTGGCCTTAGACGATTTTATGAGTGCCCGTAGTTTTTTGCTAATACTGATCAGAGATGCCTTCCCTTTTTGGGATTTTGCTCTATCATGTAGTAGCTTCCTCCTTCTATTGTATAGTTTGTTTATGGCTGGGGTCCACCAGACAGGACGTCTGCCTTTGGAGGACTGGGTCTTGGTTTTATTTGGGATTGCAAGATCCATGCATTCCTGAAGGTGTTCATAGAATGCGTTTATAAAGGATTCTGCAGTCTGGGCTGTATTTTCCACAGACCCGGGGGCTTTGAAGGATTCCACCTCAGTTTTGAGGAGTGTGAAATTTGCTTTAGAGAAGTTTTTCACTGTGGTTTTCTGGGCAGAGGGTGGGATCGGGATGTGAATATCCAGTGAGATTAGTTTATGGTCTGATCTTACCAGTGAGGGATACACTTTTGGTCTGGAGCATAGAGTCCCCATGTTGGTGATGATCAGGTCCAGTATGTTTTCCCCTCTTGTGGGAGTGGTAACAAGTTGTTCCATAGCATGTGAGTTTATAAATTCTAGGAACCTTTGGGCTAGGGTGTTGGAGCTAGAGTAATGCTCCCAGTCTATGTTTGGGTAGTTGAAGTCGCCCAGTATAATGGTGTTTGGAGAGACCTTCATATTTTCCAGTGTTCTCAGGAAGGCAGAGTGGGGTTCCTGGGTTTGGGAGGGTGGTCTGTAGCAGGCTATAAACTGGAAGGCAGTTTTACCCACTGTTAGTTGCACATGGATAGTCTCTAATGCTTTGTGCTGTGCCACCAACCTGGAGGTGTGGGTATCTTTGACGAATATTGATACTCCCCCTCCTTTTGTGGTTCGGTCCAAGTTTTGGGGCCAAAAAGCATGGTATGAGGTATAACCTGGCAGTGCTGGGGTGCTCTCGGGAGCCTTGAACCAGGTTTCTGTTACTGCACAGATATCGATGTTCTCCATGCTAAGGAGAGTTTCGAGTGCGTGCATCCTGAGGTTTAGACTTCTGGCGTTGTGTAGCATTACTCTTAGTTTCTTATCCCTTGCGATACCTATGGAGGTGGGTTTGTCTTTTGAGCCTTGCCTAAAAAAGGCACTATGGGGGTAGCAAGAGCCTTTGCCAATATCCGAAAGCCCAGGGGTGACAGGTGCAAGCCATCCCTAGCGAAGCATCGTGGCTTGTCGAGCATGTCATCCCAGGCTGACAGGCATTGGACCCCCTTTGAATGACACCAATACTTAAGCCAATTGTTGAAATTGATCATCTTGTCTTCATATTGTGGTATCATTCTTGGTGAGGGTAAGATGCTACTCAAGGTCAGGGTCATACCGGCCTGGGCTACATGCTCAGAGAGCTCCTCTATGTCTCTTTTCATGTAGTCCAGGGAGGTACGTCTCAGGTCATTCACACCAGCATGGACAATGACTGAGTCATATTTGTACTTGCCTTGGAGTGACCTGAGTGCTTGCGTTATGTGGCGGATCCTAGCACCCGACAGGCAGCTCACCGTGACCTTCTCCTTGTTCAGCCTGGTGAGCAGGACGTCAGTGTGCCTGACGATAGAGTCACCTGTTACAAGTGTATCAGATGTGTTGTTTAGCCTTAAGGGCTGTGACTGTTCGGCACACTGGCTTTGTGAGCTATGTGCTGCACGTGTTTTGTTTTGGGGTAGCGGTTGATTGGGTGTCTGCTCTGGAGGTCTCTGCTGCTTAGGCAGATTTTTATTTAGAGCCTCCGAGTATGTTTTTGTGTGTTTATGTGTTTGGTTTGCTGTCGTGGTAGGTCTATGTGAGACTGGAATTGCAGTGAGTGTGGTTTCCTTCTCCTCCTGACTGGTTACGCCAGTACTGAGTTGAGAGAGCTTAGCCTCCAGTTTGGCTATATGGTTGCATCTCTCACATGTGTTGGAATTTGTTGGGAGGAGGAGAGGGTTGTCTGTGTACATGAGGCAGTTGTAACATTGCCTCAAGATTCCCAGATTCACCAGCTGGACCGGAGAGGAGATTGACAACTGACCTTTGGACATGCTAGAATAGTATTGGGAATTCCTTTATAATTGAAAAAAGGGCCAATGGGGAACAAGGTACTCAAGGGGAGTTTGTGAGGGTGTAGTGCTTTTAATTTTTTAGTGCTGACTTAGTGAGCAAGTGCCAGGTAATTTAAATGCGATGTGTTACAGGTAACTTAAATGCAAAAATGACAAACAGTAACTTTCTTTCAAGTGAAACAAGGAAATAAGTACAGTAAGCAATGCAGATATCACTAGGGATCCACAGAAGCGCTGAAAAGCCGCGTTTTAGGTGAAATTAGCGTTTCAGGGAAATAAGCAAACAAACAACAAGCATACAAACAAAGCTAGATTCAGCAGGCCTGGATCTAGTCTATGCTACAGCAAACAAGGTGTACCAATTTCAGTAAGAAACAGTTCAAATATGCAGGCACTATAAGCCTTTAACCAGAAATTCCCAACTCAGAAGGGCAGAGTCCAGCCTCTCCTACCACAAGAGTGCAGACCACGAATCTTCTTAATGTAAAATAACTGGCCTGAAGCCCAAGTGCTTAAACCAGAACTAATACACTTTTAGAATAACAGACACTGAGCCCTCAATCAGCAGTTCCCAACTTAGAAGGATGTAAAGCTACCTGTCCTGCCACCACAGTGCAGGCCATAAACCTTCTTAATGTAAAACAACTGGTCTGAAGCCCAAGTGCTTACACTAAAAGGCTTAGAATGAGTTACACCAAGCAGTAATAAATACAATTGAGTACTTTTAAGAGGACGCAAAAGCAAAATAAAGTAGGAAGAAACACAAATACAGTAAAAGCAGATACATTTTTTTTTTTTTAAAGTGGAAAGAGAGAAAGGAAAGAGAAAGGAATAGCAGAAACTAAGCTGATTTGCCTTCTCAAATGTTCTCCCTGTACTGTGTAGAATGAGGTAATGACACTAGACTGGGAGGAGGGTGCCAGATCAAATTTACACTAGGGGCGGGCAACTGCAAAGCCACCAACTATAAAAACACAGTGAAACTAGCTAGAAAAATACACAGTACACAAAGTGCTATAAATAACAAAGAAATAAAGAACAAAATAAACAAAAAACAGGATACTTAATGTTATATATTATAGCTCCTCAGTGTCTTTCCTTCGATCAAGCTCAGTTCCACGTGTAACAGTATTTCTTTACATTTAAGACAACAAAAGCCTGTAGTTTACATTCATATTTACAAATGACAGAATTATCTGCAAAATTCTATCTGGCTAGGCCGGCAGCCTTTACTCTTCTCTACCAGTTTTCACACTCTTATTGGGGGTCTCAAAAGGATAGTACCCTTTTGAAAAGCTTTGCATATCCTGTGGGACATAATGATGGAACCCATTTCTCCCACATGAAAGCTGGAAATACCAGCCAGCTGAAGTCGGATATTTGCTGCTGCTACTCCTTGATTAAAGGATTCAGTGAGAAATTTGAGGATCTTTGAAATAGGTGCAGTAAAAAGATCAATACTGTTTTTGGCTGCCCAACAAGAGAACCGTTTCCATTTGCTAGTATAAAGTTTTCTAGTTGAGGATTTGTGAGAGGAAATTAGAATATGTTGTACTGCAAAGGAAATGTCAGAAAGCCTGGCTAAGACAGGAAGTGGAGGAAAGTACATTTGTGTACACTTACCATAAATGTAGATGTTAGAGTGTATTCACTGTTGCCGTCATCACATTTGGGTTATCCCTGCCAGGGTAGCCCTCGGCCAGCCCGAACACCAGAGGTTGTTGTCGCTTAAGGACTGACATCAGGTTGTCAGTAGTATAAAGTAAGGCAGCCGACGCCATTACATCAGTTTTTCTTGCCCTAACCTGTCAGAAGCCCCCAAGTAGGAGCCAGGTTCTGGTGGAAGAACCCCACCAGTAGAAAGTAAATACCAATATGTCCCTTGTAAGGAAGAGAAGAAAGGGGGCTGGAGGGAGGGAAACCAGGACCGCAACACTGAATACACTCGAACATCTATATTTATAGTAAGTGTACACAACTGTACTATGTTCTTCGTGTTTCACTGTTGCAGTCTTCACATTTGGGTTGATTCCCAAAGCTGAGGAAATGGGTCGAGGCAGTCAAAGAAGCTAGGGGCTGGCTAGGATGCCCTGCAAGTCTGCAGAGGCAAACCCTGCCCTGGATTTGGAGAAGAGAGGCAGGTGGTAATGTTTGGTGAAAATGTGAACAGATGTCCAGGTGGCAGCCTCCAGGATGTCCCTGGTGGGGACACCTCTGAGGAAAGCTGCAGAGGTGGAGGCTGCTCTGGTGGAGTGAGTCCTGACCCCCTTGGGAAGAGGCTTTCCATGTTGTTTGTAGTAGAAATGGATGCAGTGTGCTATCCATTTGGAAATGGTTTGCTTAGAGATGGCTTTGCCTTCTGCCCCTGTAGCAAAGCTCACCAGCAATTGATCAGACTTTCTGAAGGATTTAGTACTGTCTAGATAGAATCGGAGCTGTCTGCGCACATCTAGAGAGTGCTGTTAATTGCTTAAGGTGCATTGCATGATCATTCAAACTACAAAGGAGACAATTCTACCAAATCACATAGGTGAAATAAACTTTAATCCGAACTGCTCTGTCACACAAATTCAACAGTTTCACTAATTTAGTCTTCAGCAGTAAGCTGCAACCATGAGAATGACAGTGTCTTTTATAATTTAAATTACTGACAAACATTCTGGCATAATAAGTATATCTTAGCTAATGAAACTGAATGTCTCATTTAGTGCCTGCGAAAAATTCAGCAATACTATATGCTGCATTCAGAGTCTGTCATGTAGTCACTACTTCTTCAAAATAGTATGAAAGATGTGCAGTGAGTGCCCTTTCAGTCAAAAGTAAGCCAAATGGAAGCATATTTGATCATGATTCCAAGCCGGTTTTGTCTCCACATAGCTCCAGTGCTTGGTCATATGCCTCCTGAACCCCCAAATACTAAAATTATAAGCTCCATAGCTCATGGCTGTAAAGGGAAATTCTCCCTTGCAACAACCTGTATGAAAGAATCAGATTTTTGACTGAGTGATCAAAAATCCTGATTCAGGAAGCAGAGACTGAGCAACCCATATGTCAGTTCATTTCTTTCTGTTTTTCATACAAACTCATACTAGATAATGTAAACAAGTTTGCAACTACAATTGCTTTTAAGTATTGTGTTAGTCACTAATTATTTTCCCTCTTAAAGGTTGAAAACATCACTATTTTTCTGTCATGTTCCATGGAACGTAGTAATCTTTGAGTATATTTAAGTGTAGTCCTATGTAGTTTCCTTTATCTGCTGCACAGTTGTGGAATTATGATACAGTGAATTGCCTTGAAGTATACCGAATGGATATTTCTAACGCACCTCTTCATATACTTAAACCATACCTTTCAACTCTCCAGAGTTTCACAGAATGTCCAGATTTTTGCCTGATATTTTTGGTCTATCCCTCTTAAAATCGATGGTTTTCTGTCAAATCACTTTAATGATCTGAGGATTGAAGTCACTAATTAATGACATACATTTGAATTTCAGACTTGGAATCCTTCAGAAAATGTATGTTAACATAAATCCTGTTATTCTAACAACATTCTAAGTTTATATAAGCAATATTTTAAACATGTCCCTATTTTTGCCATTTTGTCAGGCTTTTGTCCAGATTTCTTGTACTAAGAGGATGAGAAGTAAGAACTGAACATTAAATTGAAGGCCACAAATGTGACCTGCAAACACTTCTGTCTGGCAGTTAGTGCAGATGACTAAGGCTCTGAGATATTAATGAGCTACTTCCTGAAGTGCAGGGTTTGATTCCCTCAGCCTTCATTTACCTACTGTGAGAATTTCAGCAATTAACTTAACCAGTGAGTGTTTTGAGGAAATTGGTGAATTGGACTAGTCTCCTTAATGCTCTCCTGGTCTGCATGCCTAGTAACGACCTATGAACCTATAAACGCACACTTGCAAAAGCTGCTCAAATGAGTGATTCAAAGGCATGCAGCTTCCCAGTTAATGAGATATTGTGTTTGTGTAAATGAACATGTCAATGAATCACCAATGTACAGCAACACAAATCAGCACATTGATACACTACAAGTTGTGGTTGCACTGCTGTACCATTCCCTGCAAATCCCAGCCTTTTTTTTTTTATTTATTTTTTTTTTTCTTTCCAAGTTCTTGTTATCTGCCCTATTTATTTTTTGACGCATGCTCTCTAAGTTCTTCCTCTTACTTGTAACCCTTCCCAGACGGATAACCAGACTTATTTTTGTGTCATCAATCACAAAACTAATTCACAGTTTCTCTCTTCCCTTGAAGTGGTACTAGGTTCAGATTAAATTTTGCCCTTTTTCATTTTACTTGTCACAGTTACAAGCCTAATAGTATTATCATCAAATTGTATGTTTTTCTGTTCCTTTTGTTCTGTGCCTGTCATACCAATGGAGCACTTTTTTGTGGTAGTCATGATAGTTTTCTTTGGCTTCCTAATTTTAAATCAAAGCATAGTAATTCAATCTACCTGTTATCATACACAAAATGCTATGCTTCCATATTGGCAACTCTGTATGACATCAAAAAACAGAAAAACAGAGAAACAGCACCAAATATATAAAGCCACACAGTGCAGCATGAGCAACTATAAAAGTGAACTGCAGTGTTGCAGGGGAGTTTAGCCATCAGCTTGTGGGCATAATGGTAGTGAGCACTAACTCTAGTAGGTAATGTTATGGGTTCAAATACAACCCAGGAGATTTTTTTTTCATTTAATTTACTGTCTCTTCAGTTTTGATATTCTGACCATAAATGAATTATTTATTGTTTATTGCATATTTATTTCCCAGTTTATTTCTTTATTTGTTTAGTTCCACCCAAGATTAAGGTTCCTTGGAGAATGAGAACACAGTTCTACATTTGCCTATTGAAGGTTAGCAGGCTTCCTAACTTTGCATCTTGATAGTCCAACCACAGTAATTAGATTTTTCCTACGTTTTCTCACTTTTCTGTTTCTCAGTGTCATATAGAATCAACAATATGGAAGTTTGTCCTTCCCTGTATGATAACAAGCAGATCAAAGTAGTATGGATTGATCTATTTTCTTTTCTACCTCTAGTGGGTTATTACAAATATTTTTCTCTTTTAATATTGTTTCCAGTATTTGCTGTATTTTCTTAGAAACATTCTTGTAAAAGAAAGTTTATTTATTTATTAATATTTGTATACCCAGAAAGAACTGGGTAATAAATATCCATTTTCAGCAGAGTCCCGGAGACAAAAGCTCCAGAGGGTTAAACAACATCAAATAAAACACTACTACAAGTATAATTAAAAAAAAAAACATGCAGTTTGATAGTAGAAGAAGGGTATACAATAAAGCTAGAGGAGACAACAGTGATGTAAAATAAAAATATGGCAATTAATATATACAAAAAGTATTAGACGTATTGTCTACTATGCTAGGAAATAAAAATAAAAATATACAAGTCCACCCTAAAAGTGGGAAAAGGGCATGTGTTGAAAGGTATAGAATCAATAGATAGTATGATGTGAGGTTAGGTTAGTAAGAATGTAAAGTGTTTGTTAGTATAGATCATACAAGTTCTTACTTTAACTTCTAAAGCTCCCTAGTTTAATAAACTGAGTTGCTTTTTTGTTATCAGTTGTAAAATTATAATTGCTAGAACAAAAAACATCTCTCATTAGTTCAGCCTTTCTAACAACTTACAAAATAGGGTTAGACTAAAGGAGGACATTAGTTATATGCTTGGTAGTGCCATGTTCCAAGTTCTTAATGCCAACCCCACACTAGATAGGGGGGAATGAACGTAATTTACTATAAACCTCATGCACATGATCCAAACTGGTTTCCTGACACTGACAAGGGTAGGCTGATAACTGTCTTGCTTTCTCTGATGGAGAATATGTCTTTAGCTTTCCATAAGATTAACAGTTTACTGCTCATGACAGCTTACAGAAATAACTACAGTTATGGCATTTCATAAAAAAATTATATTCAATAAATGGTTTAGCGCATAGTTATTGCGTGGTGTATTAAATATTATACTGTTTAAAAAGAAACTTCACAGAGTGTTAGAAGGAAGTATCAGCTGAACACTGCATCACAAATTATACAGTAAAACAGAATGTTCGGTTGGCATATCTGCGCTTCATTGAGAGATGTTCTGATAAGTATATTTTTGTTGAGGATTTTACTTTGCAGTTTATTTAACAGCATTTAGTTGGATTATATAAACTGGCAATTCAATGTCAGTAGGGTTTATAACTGTAGTATGACTGTGCAGTTGGTGTACACAGTATAGGGGAAGGGCGGGCAGTTTCCTCCTCTGCACAAAAGTTTTTTTTGTGCGTTTTTTTTCACATTACAGTTTTCAAGATTAAAAAAAATCAATAAACTACCTTGTTCTTGAGACTGTTGTCTGAACATAAAGAAACCATCTCGCATTAATGTAAAAATCACATGAAAAGCCTTGACCAGAAATAAATGAGCATGATCAAACACATGCTCTGCCTGTGGCAGGCCCAAGAAAAAAAAAACAATATAATTTTACCTTTATTGTTATTAATGAATTATAGTAATGATTATACACATGTAACAAATTTTTAAAATGTCATCTCTGCATGCATTATACATGTTCCAAAAATGTTGCAGGATAATTCTGTTTAACTATTGAGCTAAGGCCACACACACACACACACACACACACACACACACACACACACATAATGTCAATGTCAACCAGTTTGTAAACTGAGCAGACCCACTAACACCAAAGAACATGCCAGTGAAGCCTGGAGCCTTTTTCTCCTGCAAAGGTGTAGCATCAGTTGAATGTACAGCATCACTAAACTATGCCACAAATCTCTGTCTGTCTTACCTCTATTCATAGAGTTATTCTCCACTTTCCTTACCTCTCTCTCTCTCTCTCTTTTTCCATTTTACATGCTGTCTGTCTCTCTCTCTCTCTCCTCATGTTTATTTATTTATTTTTTTCACTCATTCATAAATGTCTTTGATCTCCTTTATGTACACTTCAGTCTTGCATATGATATTACGTCATTACAAATATCGCTGGGTGGGTCTACCTTATTTTGTCAAAGTGCCATAATATTGAATTCCATTTTGTCGAAGCTGAAAATATCAAAGCCCACTTCATCCAAGCACCAGAGCTATGAAGATCTTCCCAGGCTAAGTAACCTGTTGTGGGAGATGGTGAACTTCACCCTTTTCCCAACTGTAGTGCAAACTCAGAGTTGGTATATTTAGTTAGAGGGGTGTGGGGGGTGCAGCCCCTGCATTAGGGGGTGTGGGGGTGCAGCCCCTCAGCTAGGTGGGTTAGGGATGGCACAGTTTGGGTTTTCTTTCTTTTTGGGTAAGTGGTTACTTAGTCTGGGAAGATCTTTGTAGTTCTGGTCCTTCAATAAAGTGGGCTTTGCTATTTTCAGTACTGACAAAATGGGATTCAATATTATGGCATTTTGATAAATTGCGGCAAACTCTGCTGGGTATAATATGCACTGTAAATCTTGCCATTTCTTCTGTTTGCTTATTTCTTTCAAATGTTGAACATAATTGATTTAGTTCTGAAAAGCTTCATATTTGTGCAAGAAAAGGGTTGTAGCTCTCAGATATTTTTCCAGGTTCATGCACTTTGGAAGAAAAAAGATTCCATAATAGCATTTAAGCTGCTTGCTGAATTGCAGTACCAGAATTGCATTCTTCTTTAGTTCATATGAAGTTACTTGTAACATCAGCATATTTTAAGTATGCCTGAAAAATGTTTTTATCAGTCCTGCTGCTCCTGCTACTATTGGAACTACCTAGATGGCCGTACCTGCTTACAGGTTTTGCTTTCAAACCTTGGTATTTTATAACTTTATGTTTCTCAGTACCTAGGAAATTGTAATGCCTAGTCTAGCTACTTCAGTGATTAATGCTACTTTTGTTCTTTATACTTTGACTACTCGATATGTCCTTTTTTTTTGCTTATATTTGCGTGGCCGTTGGTATTTGATGATAAGAACTTCTTCGGTCTCAGTAATTCTTTATGGTTTGTGTTTCCAACACTTCTCTGCTGCATGTTATATTGCACAATCCCCAGTTCAACAATCTTGCCACATTATTGTGTTTTTTAGTGTACAAGCCCTCAGCCACAAGTACATCACAACCAGTAACAAGATCTGCACCTGTTTTTAGTTCAGCACTACAGAACCTATGATTGTCTGTATCTCCTACGTTTCCCTGTAGACTTTTATAGAGTCAGCTGGTTTGAGCTTCTATTATTAACCTTTCATCTTTTTTTTTTTTTTTTTTTTTTTTTTTTTTTTTTTAACTTTTATCTTTTGGTTTAAATTCACTTTAAAATCACTTCTCAACCATTTATGCTATAAATATTTTGGTTATATGCTATTATTCCAGCGTTTCTCTATACTTGACGCTATAATTGTGGACTTTCCGGTTTTCTTCTGGTTATGCACTTTATAGGTTCTCTTGGTTTTTAGCACTATGTATTGCTGCTTGTTTTTTTTCTTTTGTCCACTTCTGGTTTGATTTTTATTCTCATCAGCAAAGATGCCATCTTTGACTTGCATCCTTCATAGTTAAGATCCATCTCTCTCTCTCTCTCTCTCTCTCTATTTGGATCTGATAAGGTCAACACATATGTACACAGTTCCACAAATGCAGACCCATATATATATGATCAATATCAAAGCAGCCCATGCTTACGTCAAACTGAGAAATATATGTCTGCCATGCACTGCTTTTTAGATATCATTCACTATGCATGAAGCAGTTTTCTTGTTGATCCAATGCTTTTTGGAATCAGTCAATCATACCAACGCTGTAAGAGCAGGAAGAATAAATCAATTTCTAGCTTGAACTTTATTCCTATATGTCAAGGCAATTTTCAGTATTAGCTTTAGTTTTCTAAATATTCTTTACTAAGTTTTATTTTCATTGGCTTATGATGTATTGTTGACCCTTCAACTATTCCTACATATTTATATACTCATTTATGTTGAAGTTCTGCTGTATCATATTCCTTTGCCAATCTATTGTTTTCTCGATGCTTCAGTTTTCTTGCTATAACTGTTTCTTTTGCACATTTATCAAAACCAGATATAATTATCCACAAAAAAGTAAACAAGACACCATTTGACAAGGTTGTTTTCCAGTAGTCTAGCTGTAAGCCATAGCCTTGTCTGTTACGTAAAGAGCTTAATGGGTTAAGGATAAGGTAAAACAGCACTGATGACAAAGAATGACCCAGGAATATTCCCTTTAGATTTTTATTTCCGATATAATAATTTGACATTTATCATGACTCGGTTTTAAAGTTTTTCTGCTGTTGTTTCATAGTGACTGCTAAGTACTTTATCAGTGCAGGGTGTATTTATACATCTGTAAGCACACCAAAATCCATGACTATGGAATGCTGTAAAATGCTTTGGCTGTAATTTAGCCAGACCATACTTAGGGTCAACCACATTTTATAACTCTCTGTTATGGCTTTATTTTGTAATAGGTGATGATTTGCTCCACATGATTCTGTTTTATATTTCTGTTGTATTGCCATGATTGCATTTTTTTGTAAATGGCTCTAAACTCTACCTGCAAGAATTCGAGTACATAATTTATATGCTTCCAGAAGACAAATTATTTGTCAATATTTCATAGGTTGGCTTGCAGGTTCACTCTTAAGGAGTAATATATTTTTTCCTGTTGTTAACCAGGTTAGTGTTTATTCAGAATAAGTATACAAATAATTTTTTCCCAGGTCTAAATCCTAAACCCATAAGGGCATGGCATTTAGGTCCAAACATGTTAGCAAACCACCTGTATTCAACTCTCATCAGACCCATCTTTGAGTATAATGCCCCCTTTGGTATACCTGATGAGGTACATGAAACAACTGGAATGTTTACAGAGGTTCCCCACAAAAAAAAATGCAGAGCATAAAGACAATGTCCTATACAGATCACCTAAAAGCCTTATCACTATACTTCGTTTCTTACAGACTACTGAGAGGTGATCTATGAACTGTATCAGAACTATGAGATCTACCCTTATCCAAACATAACTTGGACCAGTGGATGGGAAATCGAAAATTCACCCAAGGTCTGGCACCTATGTCTCCCAAGGATAGAGACAGCCATTAAGTCATGCTGTGGCTAACATATACCTTTTAGAATAACCTTTAAGGCACAGTAACTCGTGGGACACATTTGGGTTGCAGAGCTAGGCACTAGTGGTCATTAGCCTAATATATTCCCATGAACCTATGAATTGTACAAATATGTTAATGCCTTTAACCAAAAGTTTGGTATTACATCTGAACCTAGGATTTTCTAGTTAGCAGTATTTCTCAGTTTTGTCTTAATGGACCTCTGGATTGGTGAATAAAAAAAAATGAAGTTTGGGGTGTAATAATGTATTTTAGTTTGGTTTGACACATACAAATGGTAGCTTTTGCATTTAGAAATTAACTAAAACAATGTCTACAGTAAAACATTGAAAAAAATAGAAACACTGTGCCTCTCCATTTATGTAAATATTTTCTTAGTTGTGTTTTTTATATCAGTATGTCTACATCAACATTTCCAAAAGAGTCCTTTTCACAATGATGCCTCAGTTTCTGAGGAGTAAAACAGTTGTTTTCAGCTGAAGGACGAGTTTTACAAAACAGAGCTCATTAAATTGTGTTTTGTTGACAGCAAATTAGTTACAGAATTCAATGTTTGCTAAAAGAGAACTTGCCAGAACTCAGAATAGGGGGATATTTGATTTTTACATTTAAAGCAAGTATTCCCCCTTTCCTAAAGGTGGATGATGTTAGACCTGATCAGTTTATTTAATGAGGATGTGGGAGTACAGCCAATTACTTGGGAGATGCAATGGGATTTGTCTCTAAAAAATGATGCAGTCTGCATTGCTGCCATGTTGCTGCAATTGGAAAATTGTGACTTTGAAGATCAGTTATTAATGAAATATACAGCTCATTTACTTGTAATTTATTAAACTGCTTTTAATCTGTCTTCTTTAGTCTGAAATATGTCTTTACTTTGGCAGTGAATTCTTCTCCCCAAGAAGACTCTTTTTATATTACTAAGAAGTAGGAACATAAAATGTAGGTTAAGTTATTATTATAAGATAAAGTAATTATTTACCATATCCCCTAGATAGTCAGTGATATTTACGAAAGGAAATAGCTATTGCTACTGTACACACAGATATTCAAAATTTAGAATATAGATTGTCTGATATTCTTCACAACATCTACTATATAAAACAAATACACATCAGCTCTGACACAGAGCTCGGACTGTGGTGATCTGCAAGCTGTTGGACCTGGCAGGGGAGATTAAGTGTGAATGGCTAATGCCAGCTTGCCCATAATGGACAAATAAACAGCCTGACCAGCTCCATTACAGGCAGCTATCAAGTGTCACAGCAGGCAGTATTATGTACATACCCAGTAAACTGATCACTCACATGCTGGAGCAGTTCCTAACATTACTAAACAAAGTTATTTGGGCCTAACTTTACACTCATCCTTATCCTATACACAACAGTAAAACACTTGTGTGGCTGAGGTTATGCTTCAAAGTCTTTCATCTTCTCTCTCCTTCTGCTTGACATGTCTTAACAAAAAAAAAATTCTTATTTCTGAAATAGAAAAGGGGATGCCATTACTCTCCCTTCATTCTTGTCCTAACACACAACATCAAATGACTGAAAATAAAATATGCAGATTTGTTCTGCTTCCAGATATCTGGACCCATCACAGCAACCTTCTGAAAGGTTTCATTTGGCTATCAGTAACTAGCAGACCCAAATTATGTTATTTAGCTCTTTGTTAATCAAAATCATCATACTAGGACAATCATCACCATCATCAACCCGATTTTTCCCATTTTCTACATGGGGTCGGGTGTCGCTTCAGCTGTTGACCTCTCTCTCTCGATTCAATGCCACTCTCCTACCTTTGACAGTCATGCCTGACTGTTGAAGGTCTTCTTTCAAACAATCCATCCAGTTCTTTGCTAGATGCCCTTGATTCCTCTTGCCTTCTACCTGTCTGACCCAAATCTTCTTCACCAGATTGTCTTCTGCTTTCCTGCACATGGACCTGGACCACTGCAATCTCTTCTCTTTAACCCTGTCTGTAAATTAAGCTACTTGGGCTTCTGCTCTGATGTCCTTATTTCATTGTCTGTCCCACAGTGTGCATGCTACCACCTGTCTCAGGCATGTCATCACCATCACCACTAGCTTCCTTATCTGCTCTGCTTTCCATGCCCAGGCTTCTGCACCATATAGCACAATGTCCACCTTTAAAAACAAAATTGCCCATCAGGCAACAAGGTTATTCTACTAGAAATAATCTTGAGGAAGTCATTACTGTAGTAAGACCCATCTCAGAGCAGCAATGGCTGAAAGAGTTTTTTTCACCTAGGGCCTACCGCATGGAACTCTCTGCCAACAGAGGTGAGAAAATAGACTTTGAATACAATTAAATCTCAACTAAAAGAATTGCCACTACAGATAGGGGCAACCTATCAAAGAAACAACCTTCTCAAGCTTCTGTGATCATACTTAGCTAATGCTACCATGTGCAACAGTCTTTACTTACCAGTGGAATAATGCCACCATATGTTGTTACTATTTGCAAAATTTGAAAGCAGGTTAGGCTGCTGTTGCTATTGATTCTATATGCAAATGGTTAGAACTCGTTAGACTGATGTAGCATATTTCTCTGTACATGTAATATATTTCTCTTTTAAACATCACTGATAATGTAAATATCTGCATTGCCTTTATTATTATCATCATTATTATTATTACTTACTTTATTGTTACTTGCATATATCATGTAGGGCTGAAAGAAGTCAAAAAATTGTTCATGGATCCTGTTATCAAATTAGAATGAACAAATGAATAAATACATAAGCTAGAGTCAGTGAAGCGTGGATGTGACTGTCTGGTAGTATTATCGAAGGATTCTAGTCAGTCTCCTGCAATGGCCAATGGGGGTTAGAACTAGTAAAAAACCTTGATAGCTGCCTAGGTGATAGTCTTTAAGAAATACCTTTCACCCACAGGGGAAAGAATGAGCTAGTGTGGCTAGGTGAAGGCTAATGGTTGTTAGGTGAGGAGAGAAAGAACACACGAAAAAAATGGGTCCTGAAAGTTGAACAGTAAGCATTTGCTATAGAAGCGACAAGACACTGTCTATTCTGTGCAAAATCTAATCGAACCCAGTATTTTCTTTTTAAGAAGACTTTTCTAAATCAGCACTGAACTTTAAAGTATGGGCATTTTTATTTAGATTCTGTTGTCGTCATTCTCACTCAGAGGTAAGCTAAGGTAAGATGGCCAACAAGTGTTCTGGTAAGGTGCCGTATTGCTCTTGCAGATGGACTGTAGTTCATTTTGCATAATTAAAAACCTGAATCACTGCTTCCCAGGCCTTTAGTAATAAAGTCAAACTGCACAGCCCTGAGTCTGCTGATAGTAAGAGCAGTAATCAAACGAATATTTTTGCTTCACTTATTTATTTAGACATCAGATGAACAGAGTTCCAATGAACCATCCGCATTTTTCTTTTAATTTTTATCTAGTTGTAAACTTAATAATGCCACTGGATAATGTACCTTTTGAGGGCTGACTCAGAAACACTGTTTGAATAAGCAATTTTCTCAAGGTCACACAGCAAACAAAAGGAGGTGGAAAGAATCAAACCCTGTACTTTCAACTACAGGAAACCCTTCATTAAAAGATCAGTGATTTAATCTTCAGCACTGTCAGCTAATGGTCCTTCTCTTCAAGATCGATATCTACAGGGAATAGAACACATTTGTGCAGGGTTGCAGAGATTGCTTGATTTAGTCATTAATGGACAAATACTGCCAAAGCAATCAATGAGACCTCAGTTTAATGTCTTATCTAAATGATAACACTGCATCAGTCTACATTGCATTGCATTGTCAATAGTGAAACATGATGCTATACACCTGATGTGAGGATAGAAGCCATAATGTTTTAATTATCTGTCATCAGAAATGCATGACCAGCTTGCTGAGCTGCTAAAATTGACCAAGTGTCTGTCAAATGACCAATCCACATAGAGGAAATTCTGATCAGCCCACTGGTGCCTATCTGTGATGGTAATTCATGTTCAGCAACAGTTAGACAGAGGGTGAGGCACTGGACATGCAGAAAGTCTTGTACAGAAGCATGTTTTCCTTTCTCGCAGGTTCATAGATTGGTACTAGGCTAACTGCCCTTGCGAGCCATTGTAAGCCTAGCCAATTATCCCTTGTGAGACTCAAACCCTGCACCTTGTGTTTGTAAGGCAAACACCTTAACCATTAGGCTACCCTCCCAATGTAGATAGTTCTCTGTCTTGTAGAGGAGGCCAGGAGTGTGAGGAGAATATCAGAAGGCTATCCATGGAAATGTATCCAGGACCTCATGAATATAGGTCATACCATGCCTTATCAGCAGGCCAGAGACTGAAGCAATCTGTAAAACAGAACACATTAACATTGATTGAACACATCTCTCCTTGTCCCTGTCAACCTTCTTTGTTTGGTCACTTTTCAACATGGGGTGGGTGAGGATTGACATAATGGTTAAGGTCTTAACTTCATATATACAAGGTACAAAGTTTGAGTCTGACCTCTGCTTATTAGTTAGACTTGTAATAGTCTGCAGACCAACAGACTAGTATTTACTTATGAAGAAATGCCTTACATTTATGCCTCTTAGGTGTAGTTTGTTACAAAAAACATCACTCATTTTGGGTCTTGAAAAGTCCATGCTCCTCACTATTCCACATTGAAAGGGTCTGTCACATACTCAGTGTTAAGACATTTTAAACTGGTAACCATAGTAAATAATATTAAATCATATTAATTCATCAAAATAACTTTTTATACACATAAAGTAACACATTTTAACTATCCTGTGAGCCACTTAGTTGAAGCTGTTACTAAGTGGGTAATAAGTGTTCCTCATTTTATTCATTTGGTCCACATTTTGAAAGGTAGTGACCCACATTCTGGAGATGGAAGGTTAAGAGTGATGCTTGCATTCCTATAATCCCCCTCCTCCCACCCCCAGGCTGTACTACGTTTGTACTGGATAGACTCTATCAACTTCAGGCAGAACAGCTGAGCAGTGTTACAAATGATGCAGCCTCACATGAGAATCTGTGTGGTCTGTTTACGAAGGAGTATAAATACCTTAACAGTGACTTAGATAATAGCTTACTGCTTTCTTTTACTTACATAGTTAGGACCTTGTGACACATTTTCAGCTGCAGTTAATTGATGGAGACAGCTAGAAGCACAACTTTCACTTGTCATTCATGGTCATGGATGTGTCTCATTTTGCTTCCTTATGGCTCTATCCCTGCTAAGATCTGTGAAATGTTGACATGACCAATTAGATTGCAGTTATAAATAATTAATGCCACATAGTTCAGCTATGGCTTTCTTGTTCTTCGGCAAACAAATGAGCTACACGGCAGCTATGTGCCTATGATTTTTAAAGTTCAGGTCTTCAGTCTTTCAAAAACAAGCTGACAGGCTGACTAGCGTAAAGTGTCCATTTGTAATGTATTTACCCATGTCCTTGAGACTTGGGATATACCTAAAATGGTGTATTATGGATTATTTAATTTACTCACCTAACAAGTAAATAAATTAAACTTGATTTTAATACAGAACCTGCAAAAATGATCAATATTTCAGAATGTATCCTTTATCTAGAGTCTGTTATAGACTAAAGAATTGATTCTGTATCAGCAAATAAATAATGCAAGCTGCAGTGACAAAGCTATGGGCGGCCGCAGTGGTGCGGCGGTTAGCATTGCTGCCTCACAGCAAGAGGTTCTCCGGTTCGATTCTCAGCTGGGGTGTCTTCTGTGTGGAGTCTGCATGTCCTCCCTGTGGTTGCGTGGGATTCCTCCCACATTCCAAAGACATGCAGTAGGTGGACTGGACACTCTAAATTGGCCCTAGGTATGTGTGTGTGTGTGTGTGTGTGTGTGTGTGTGTGTGTGTGTGTGTGTGTGTGTGTGTGTGTGTGTGTGTGTGTGTGCCTTCTGTGGAAGGTTGGGCGCTGGGGTGGCAACTCAACACTGTAAAACTAAACTGCCAATCATGAGCAGACAGATGATCTGCTGTGGCATCTCCTAACTGGGAAAAAGACAGAAGAAGAAGCAGCAGTGACAAAGCTATGGCTTAATGCTCCCCCATCTCTGGACTAAATTCACATTGCATATAACTGGATAGGTGTCTGTAAATTCATGCCAAGCCTGACTTTTGCCACACGAGAAGTAGGAATTGATCTGTGATGGTGAGTACTGGCAAGGTGATTGTGATCCATGGGCTGACACTGCCTTGTAAACCCTACACATCTGTATCTATGTTCCCTTCATGTTTTGGGCTTTGCCAGGTAGATAATATCTACATCAGCTTATGCTTTGTAGTACTGACGATAAAGATCCTCCCTCTGAACACCTGATTAAAACTGTAACCCACAAATACGTATAAAATACAGAAGCGGAGGAAGATAGCACACAAACAGCACCCTATCAGAAGACTGAGACTTAACGATGACAGTCTCTAAACATTAAATAATTTAGTGTAATCCTACAGTATAAACAGGGCAGGTGTGAAAGATGCTGTTACCCACTGAAAGCATTTTTGCAGAGTAGCAACCCCCCCAGACACACACACACACACACACACACACACCAATGCACCCCCCACACCATAGCTACTAATAAATACTAATTCTGAGATCACTGCATTTCAGAGAAGAGGGAGTTCATGCATTTTCCCGATCACACAGAATTTCAGGACTTGTACTATTTGGGTATTGAAAATGCAATCGAGACCGATCAGGAAGTTGGCAACCACATCAATAGGAAAAATGATTGTATGTTTAGTTTGGTGGGTTGGGGTGAACACCAGAGCAAATGGTATGACTGAAGTCAACATCTCAGTCTAACCCTGCTCAACAATCACATATCACCACTTTTACCTTCAAACCTGTTTCAACATAGGTTCGCAGGTTCAAAGGAGGTAACTTGGCTGACAGCTTAAGAGCCCTTACAAGTCAAGCCAATATAACCATACTTTATCCAATATGTGGCCCCTAGGAGCAAGAGGATGGAATGGGTTTGTGCCTATGCCTTGAGTATGTTACACATTGCTCCTGTCCATAAGGAACACGGACACTAACCCAGGTGTGAATTTGCAATTCCCCATCCATTGACCCAAAGAAGTGGGTCAGGGAAAGGCTCTGTTTAATGTGAACAACAAGCCTGTTCCAAAGAAGGGACAATCTCTGAGACACATACCTGTCTCTCCAGCATGTTCTGTTTGAGTTGTTGACTAAGTTTAAATCCCTGGATTGGGTGACAGTTGTGCTGTTTTGTTTTTCAAATGTTTAGTAGCTCCATCAGGGATGGATTTGTGAGTGCTTTGTAGGTCAAGCATAAGTCACACCTTAATAGTCAGTAGGAAACAGAGTAAAGTAATAGGTCTTTTAGACTGTTCACATAGGACATATTGTTTACATCCTGTATTTGCTTTGTGAGGAACCCAGCTGCTGTAAGTACCTAGTCAAGTGAGTTCAGGCACCTAGCCAGCGTGACATTTCCCTGTGGTACATTTGGTTGGGGACACATGGTTGAAATGGCATTCAGCTGCCGGGAAATATGGCTGTTGTAAACTCCCTGTGGGCAAACAGAAGAATGTGGTGCCATGCCCACAACTTTAATAATCAAACGCATAGGGGATAAATAATGTCCATGGCCTGCAAGGCAACATGAGACAGCAGGCAGTATGGCAGACATCAGCAGTAGGCTGGCCAATGGGCATGTCAGTGGCAGTAAAAATGCAGTCCACAATGGGCAGTGCCTTTATAACTTGTGTGCATGTGAACCACTGCCCCTTTCACAGTGTCTACGGAACATTACCTAAAATGCATACTGGAGCCTAAATGTGACTACAGTAGCATGCAGGATTTCCTCCATGCTGTAGCACACTTCTACATGTTGTAGTTATATAAGTATGTACTGTACACTGAGCACAACACTCATTACTTCCCCTGCCTCCATGCTGTAGCACACTTCTACACATTGTAGTTACATAAGTATGTACTGTACACTGAGCACAACACTCATTAGTTCTTCTGCCCCCATGCACTTGGTTATTAAAGCTGTGAGCAAGGTAGTGTGTGTTTCTCTTTGCCCCTAGGGAATTCACAAAAAGCCATATTTCTCTGCACCTGAATGTCATTTCAGCCATGTGCCCCCAACCAAATGCACCACAGGGAAATATCACTTTGGCTAGGTGCCTGAAACCGTAGTCATGTAATGCCAAATGGCACATTGTACTCAATTATTGGTCTAATGAGGGTTGAGTACAGCAGAACTACAATTTCTTCGGCTCTGGATGCATACCTATATTTATAAGTTGTGCCACATAGAAGAAATTCCTCACTACTGTGAACACATGGTGGTCAAAGTTCATGCCAAACTCTATCTGTGTACCTAGATCTCTCACTTCTGAGTCTAATCTTACGAGTGTGCTATTGATGTTGTAATTTGCAAAGGTATTTGACTTCCCAAAGGATATCGTAAGGCATTTTTCACATTTAGTTTTAGGTCATGGTTCTGGCACCAAACATTTGTCTGACCTAGACAAATCCTGAATGATATCTACATCACCGACAGGTTCAATGATTGCCCCCAGCTTGCAGTTGTTGGCAAACTTTGTCATCCAGAGGCCTTCCACATTAACACTGACTTCAGTAAACTATATTCCAAACAGAAGTGGTCTCAGTACTAAGCCCTGTGGTACACCACTAGTAACTGCCCTCTTGCTGGATTTGTATGTACCCGCTTTAACCACGTGTCCTATCTATGAGCCAATTGGCTATCTATCTGGTGATGTAGGGATTTATAACCAGTTTTGTGAGTTTATTTATGTGCAGTGGTAGCACTGTCTCCTCATAGCAAGACATTGTCCCATTCGATTCTCAGCTAGAGCATCTTCTGTGTGGAGGCATACGTGAATGGGGCGTGCCTTCGTTGAAGGTTGTGCATCGGGGCTGGTAACCCGGTACGTAAAAATCCACTACTAATCATTAGCGGACCGGAGTTCCGCTGTGGCGACCCTTAACTGGGAAAAGCCAAAAGACACAAACAAACCTGAGTGAAGAATTTTGTCAAATGTATTGGCCAGGAAAAGGTGGGTGGTATGTACTGTTTTACCCTCATCCATGGCCTTAGTGACTTTCATCAGATTCAGTAGGCATGACTTGCCCTTGACAAAGTAAAACTGGGTCAGGTCCAATGTCTGGACGTTTCTTATGTCATTATTTATCAGGTCCATGACTTTACATATAAGACTAGTCAAACTTATGGGTCTGTAATTTCTGAGGTCAATAGATGACCACCCCTTTATGCAGTGGGATGACTGTTACTGTCCTTCACTCGGAGACAAAGCCAGTGCAGAGACTGTGTTAAACAGAGATCCTAATGGGCCTGATTTAAGCATTTAAGAGGTAACCTGGTATATCGTCAGATCCCATTGATGCCGTGTTTTTAGACAGCAGTGGCAATCTGTTTTTTTAAGATAATTGGTGGTGGCGTGGTGGAGGGTATTTCTTGGGGGATAAGTGGGGGGTGATGATGTGAAATTTGAGCAGAATTTGTAGGCCAGAAGATTTGCTATATCTTCTGACTGAGTACGGGTAATGCCATCTACAACTAATTCCACACATTATTGGGTGTTGCCCTTAAGATTGCAGACATAACTGAAAAATGCCTTATGGTTATCCTTAGCTTTGGAGACTATTTTTACCTCAAAGTCTACTTTCAGAGACTTGACTAGTTCCCTGATTTTCTTGTTTAGACTAATGAGGGACGTTTTGTTCTGCTGTGCACATTCCCTCTTACTTTTCAAAAGGATTTTCTTTTTCTTTTTTTTTTTTTTTTTTTGTACATTCTATTACTACCCTAGGTCCACCAGAGTGGCTTGTTTTTGTGGTTTGATGCGGGTTTATTTTGGTCTGGTACTGCCATTTGTATTCAGTTGTTTATATGGTTGTACAGGGCTTTTGTGTACACCTCTGCATAGGTTTCTGTGTTTTCTGGATTTGGGGGATCTTGGAAGCTAGATATGTTGTCCCTTAATAGGGAGTAATTTACCTTAGAGAAGTTCAGAAGTTCTTAAAGTTTTGGGGGGATTAGGTTGGGGGACTAGTTTTACCTTTATTTCAAGAGAGACAGCTCTGTGATCTGATCTTAGCACTGAGGACATCATACGGGGTGAGGGGGGGGGTGCAGCACTCTGTCATATTTGTGAGTACCAGATCTAGGATATTTGTTCCCTAGTGGGAGTGCAGACTAGCTTCTCCAGGGCATTTGATTTTATAAAGTCAAGAAGAAATCTTTGGACCTGCACGTTAGTGGTCATTTATGCCTCCCAATTAATGGAAGATTAGTTAAACTCACCCATGGGTATGATATTGGGCTTGATGGTGAGTAATTCTATTTACTTCAGGTATGATGTATGCGTTTCATGGTTCATGGTGGGAACCTGTAGTTAGCAAGCATATTGTATTGGATTTTTCCCATGGTTAGTTGGACATGGGGTAGCTCAAGCATGTCATATTGTCTGACCATCCTTGAGGTGCGCTTATCCTTTATGTAGATAGAAACACCTCCACCTTTTGCTCTTTCATGTTAAGTGGGTGGTTGGAATGTATGAAAGACGTTATAGCCATGCACTGCTGGAATACTTTCCATGGCTTTGAACCATATTTCATTAACTGCAAAGACATCAGCATTATCCAGGGTGAGCAGAGCTTTTAGGAAGTGCAATTTCTTGTTGAGACTCCTAGCATAGTCCCGAGTAGCTTTTGCTATGTTGAAAGGTTTGTATGATTGACAATGCCTAAAAAGGCACTATAGGGATAGATAATGTTTTGGCCAATGTCCAAAAGCCTAGAGGTGATAGGTGAAGACCATCCCTGGCAAAGCAGCATGACCTGTCAACTATGTCCTCCCAGGCTGACAAGTATTGGACCCCATTTGAAATGACACCAGTAGCTAAGCCATCATCCATGAAGATGGTAGAATGCTGCTCAATGCTAGGCTCATACCTGCCTGTAGCACATATTCTTAGAGCTCAATCATTTCTGTCTTCATATAGTCCAAGGAGGTACATCTCAAGTCATTCATGCACACATAGATGGAATCATATTGCCACTGAGGGGTAAGTGACCTGAGTGCTTGTGTGATCTGATGGATCCTGGCCCTTGACTGGCAACTAACTGTATCCTTCTCATTATCCAGCCTGGTAAGAGGGACATCAGTGTGTCTCACAGTGGAATATTTTATGACTAGAATATTGGGTTGTGGATTATTTCACCTTATGGAATTGGTAGTTGAGACATAATGAAATGTTGCTTTATGTGTTATTATGGGAATTGTCTTGCCTGTGTACATGCGGAGTTTCTGAGGACTGCTCATGATAGGCCTTTAAGGTCTGGGTGAGTTACACGTGAACATCTCTGTATGTGTGGGTCTGTGTGCGTGGTCCTTTGTGAGAGCAGTGAATGATGTGGATGAATTGCTGGCAAACCATTTGTTGCTTTTTGTGTCTGTACATGAGAGTCTAGCCTCCAGTGTCAATATTTAACTACATCTCAGACATACTGTATTTGTCTGTTCGACAATTAAGTGGCTGTTCTATACACAAAGCAACTGCTACATTGCCTCAGGATGCCCATGTCCACCAAGCTGCAGAGACAACAGGAAAGTGCCCATCCATGGTTGCAAGTCCTAAAGTATACTTGCAAGGGACAGTAGTGAAGGGTGTTTGTAACTGGACAAGGGAAGGATGTTTACTTGGTGTAATCTGTAGCTAACCTAATCAGCAGTGCTGCCCAACTCCCAAACCAGATGCTCTCTGAGTATCCTATATGATACATAGGGTTCATAGGTTAGTACTAGGCTAACTGACGTTGTGAGCCATTTTAAGTCTAGCCAATTACCCCATATGAGAATCAAACCCTGCACCGTGTGTCTATAAGGTAAACACCTTAACCATTATGCCAACCTCCACATCCTATATACGTACTGTTAAACAAACTCGAACCATGCTCTACTTCAGCTGATGAACCTTCCAAGGAAGTACCTTAAAATGGCAGCCAATATAGTTATTTTGATTATCATTTCTACTAGTTATTATGTTATTACAATGTATTAATTCATCACCAATGTATTTATTCATAATGTATTCATCATCATAAAAAAAAAAAGGCGGGCACCCACAGAGGCAGCAGCTTTGTTAGCTCTTCAGGGAGAAATGCTTATCCCTGTTTCTTTTGCACAAAAAAAAAAATGAAAAAAACACTTTCCAGACATTCTGATGTGGACACAATTACTTATACCAGAAGGAAATTACTGGAAATTAAACAGATTACTAGAACAAGCTGCTGGCATGAATCTCTATTGTCTGCTGAGTACTTGGGCCTACATTACTTGCAGAAATCCTAGATCTCTGCATTTTAAACAGGAATGCCATCAGAGCTCTGAAACTTCACAAGGATGTTTCTGGAATTTCCCAGATCAGGTACAAAAGAAAAAAATGTGAAAGAACTAGAAAGAGAGGCTGTAGAGGCAGAGCTAATGCTAAACTGAAGAGAAATCCCCACAGGCCTTCTTAACCTTCAATATTACTTGCAAATGTCTGCTCACTAGATACTAAGATGGATATCTGAGAATGGAGCTCACAAAAAATATATGGATTTTCCCACCAGGGGGGAGAATACCTTAGACAAAACTTACGGCAATATTAACGGAGCCATTAAAGCTTTGAAGCACCCCAACATAGGCAGCTCTGATCACAATGCCATTCTTCTTCGGCCTACCTATAAGACGGCTTTGACCAGAGAAGAAACGACAACTAAACAGATCAGTGACTGGCAGGGGGGTTCCATGGACTGCCTTCAGGACTGTTTCAATACCACCTGCTGGGAGGTCTTCAAAGAAGCGGCTATTTACAACCTCCAGTAAGACATAGACATCTATACACAATCAGTTCTTGCCTGCATAAATAAATGCATGAAGGATGTAACTACCATGAAAGCCATCACTGTAAGAATTCATCAGAAGCCCTGGTTCACTAGGAATGTATATGAGCTACTGAGGGAAAGAAACACAGACTTCAAAGCAAATGACAAAGAAAAGTTAAAGGTGGACAGGTCAAATCTGAAAAAGGGCATCAAAGAGGCAAACGCAGTATGGAAAGAAAATTCAGATCTGCTTCCAAGACATGAGGGACAAGAGAAGCCTATGGCAGAGGATACAGCAGCTCACAGACTATAAGTCCAAATCATCCTAATGTCATGACAGCTTGGAATTCCTAAATTAACTGAACTCCTTCTCTGGCAGATTTGAGGAAAAGAACACCACCATACCTTCTAAAACAAACACTGACAAAGAGGAGACAGTGCTCACCTTAAACTCCGAGGAGGTGAAACTTCAGTTTAAGAAGGTGAATCCTAGGAAGGCTGCTGGACCAGACAACATAACTGGCAAGGTGTTGAAGGGGTGTGCTGATCAGTTATGTCTGGTACTGAAAGACATCTTCAACTCATCCCTTGCTATGGAGAAAGTTCCCTCATGTTTCAAGGAAACAAGTATTGTCCCACTTCCAAAGAAACCCAACCCTGCTTGCCTCAATGACTTCAGACCATTTGCCTTAACGTCAAACGTCATGAAGTGCTTTGAGAGGATTGTGAAGAAACATCTATCTGCGAGTCTGCCTAAGTCCTTTGATCCACTGCAGTTTCCATACCAGGCAAATAGATTGACTGTGGATGCTACATCAGTCACACTACACCTTACATTAAAACACCTAGAAGGGAGGAAGAACTATGTAAGGATGTTGTACATCTACTTCAGTTTTGCGTGTGATACCGATGCACCTCACCTAAGTGTCATGTTTAATCATAGCCTCACCTCAGGCTTTGTGCCCACTGAGTGGCACACACTACAGTTATCCCACTCCACAAGGGGGTATCCACCTTGGATCCCAGGAACTACCATCCCATCAGTCTGACGAGCCTGATCTGCATGAGCATGGAACGAATTATCATGGAACTTATAAACAAAGACATTGGCAACCTTCAAACACTAGACCCCACCCAGTTTGGGTTCGTGAAGGGCCGATCGTGTCTCTTGAACCTGATTGACTTCTTCAAATCAGTCTCCAGAGCTGTGGATGAGGGTAAGGCGGTCCACACAGCCTATCTGGACCTCGCCAAGGCCTTTGACACCATCCCCCACTCTGGAATCATAGATAAAATTACTAAGTTGGGCATAAATCCCTACGTTACTCGATGGGTTGCCAACGGGCTTACTGACAGAATCCAGACTGTAAAAGTAGCTGACTCCAAATCCAGCCCCAGACAAGTGACAAGTGGAGTATTTCAGGGTTCAGTCCTGGGACAACTCTTGTTTGGCATCTACATCTCTGAAGTACAGGCTAACACTAAGGGACTCTGGCTAACAAAGTTCGCAGATGACTGCAAACTAGGAGCCATTATTGAATCCCCAAATGATGTGGATGTTCTACAAAAGGACCTTACAGAAACAGATGCCTGGTGCCAGAGCCATGGGCTCAAGCTTAATGCCAAGAAATGTATAGTTATCCGCTTTGGAAAAAAACATACACCCATGAATTACCACATAGGTGGCAGTACAATAAACATCGAAAATGTGATGAGAGACTTAGGGACACAGATGGACAGTGGTCTCACCTTTGATAACCACATTGCCACAACAGTCAGGAAATCCTTCTATGTGGCACACCTCATCACTAAGGGCTTTTCATCCAGCAAAAAGGAGGTCATTGTCCCACTGTACTCATCTCTCATTAGACCCATTATAGAGTATAATGCCCCTTTTGGTATGTACTTCACAAGACATCTGCAACAGCTGGAAAGGCCACAGAAATACCTCACTAAAAGAATAACAGGCCTAAAGCAGATGCCATATGCTGGACCATCTAAAAAAAACTCCAGCTATACTCTGTGGCATATCGTCTACTCAGAGGCGATCTCTGCTTAACATACAAGGCCATGTGAAACCCTGAGCTGTTGGACATACTTCACTTAAAGAAATCCCAATCCCTCAGAGCCACACACTCCAGGGATCTAAACCTTGTCATCACAATAAACAAAACATGCTGGAGGGATAGGTTCCTGACCCAGAGACTCCCCATACTCTGGAATAGACTGCCCATACATGTCAAGCAGAGCACCTCCTTGGCCCTCTTCAAAAGGAACCTTGATGATTGGATGGGAGATAGGAAATTCACCCCAGGGATCATGTCAGTAGCCCTGCTAGGCAGGGGTTCAGGGAAGTAAATATTGTGGGAAGAAATATCCAGGGAATTGTTATGGCTAGGCTTGTATAGGCCCTAGGGCTGATAGCCTAGTACCAACCTATAAACCTGATACATTGAAGCCTCTTTTTTTTTCATTTAATCCTGCTGCTCTGAGCAATTACTGCCAGCATTACTATTATGCAATATGTTGGCTATACTGAGTCACATCTAAGGTTAACAAGTGCAATATGGTAACTAAACAGCTGCTATTCACTAGTCTCTATTTATTCTCTATCTTAACAGTCTAGGGGTTTGGTCATGGCTATTTATTTATTATTTATCACTG
The DNA here is from genome assembly GCF_019279795.1 of Protopterus annectens. Taxonomy (NCBI): domain Eukaryota; kingdom Metazoa; phylum Chordata; order Ceratodontiformes; family Protopteridae; genus Protopterus; species Protopterus annectens. The sequence continues at coordinate 657,534,629 of NC_056736.1, forward strand.
AATAATGGTTATTTCATGCATTTATGTAATGTGAACTACCTCCTGCATGTCATAAATGTTGTTATTTTCTTTCTTATGTTATTCTTTGATACCGCTGTATGTATGTATGCTATTTGCACTGCATTTCTCTCACGAGCTGACATTTGTAATTTCATTTAGGCTGCACTTGTGTGGTCATCATCATCCCCTTTTTCCCATTTACATGGGGTCGGGGTATCGTATTAACTGTCGCCAACTCTCTCGATTCAGTGCCACTCTCCTGCCTTCTTCAACACTCATGCCTGACTGTTGCAGATCTTCTTTCACACAATCCATCCATCTCTTTGATGGATGCCCTCGCTTCCTCTTACCTTCTTCCTGTCTGTCCCAAAATCTCCCTCACCAGATTGTCTTCTGCTTTTCTACACATGTGTCCATACCATCGTAATCTGTTTTCTTTTATCTTTTCTGCAATTGGAGCTACTCTGGCTTCTGCTCTTATGTCCTCATTTCTTCGCCTGTCCCGCAGTGTGCATCCTACCACCTTTCTCAGGCACTTCATTTCCATCACCTCTAGCTTCTTCAACTGTTCTGCCTTTACTGCCCAGGTTTCTGTACCATACAGTAGTACTGGTCGCACCACTGTCTTGTACACCTTACTTTTCAGCTTCTTTGGCATTCTTCTGTCATATACTACACCTGATACTCTATGCCAGTTGGCTGCAGCCCCTCTGATTCTAGCTTTGACCTCTTCATTCAGACTACCCTTCTCCTCACCCATCCCTCCCAGATACTTGAAGCTGTTTACCTGTTCCACTATCTTCCCATCTATCTCTATTCTCAGCTTCTTCTGATTTCCCCAATCTGCTGCCATTACCACTGTCTTATCTGTGCTTAGTTTCATCCCATGTGCCTTCAGATTTGCATTCCATTCTCCTATTCTTTGCTGAAGTTCTAGATCAGAGTCTGCCTGTACAGCCACATCGTCTGCATACAGCAGCTTTGTTGATCTGTCCCCTCCAACCTGTTTGCTGATGTAGTCCATTACCAGTATGAACAGCAGTGGGCTCAGAGCTGAACACTGGTGTACACCCACTCCCACTGGGAACCCCTCAGTGAGGCCAAACACTGTTCGTACTTGAGTCACTGGGTCCTTGCACATAGCCTGTACTAATTCTACCAATGTTTCTGGGACTTCAAACCACCACAGTACTGCCCAGATCAGCTTTCTTGGGACCTTGTCATATGCTTTCTCCAAATCTAGGAAAGCCCAGTTTGACTCTCTCCTCTTCTCTAGTTTCTTCTCAAGTATCTGTCTCAATGCAAACATGGGGTCAATTGTGCTGCATCCTGATCTGAATCCGAACTGTTCATCTCCCATCTTACATTCTACTATTCTACGTATCCGTTTATCAATCACCCTCTCCAGAACTTTCATGCAATATGGTAGGAGTTTGATGCCTCTGTACTGTCCACAGTTGTGGATGTCCCCTTTGTTCTTGTACACTGGCATGAGTATGCTTATTCTCCAGTCATCTGGAATACGCCTTTCTCTCCACACTGCAATTAGTACCCTCAGGAGCCATTTCTCCCCTAGCTCATCCAGCATCTTTATCATATCTGCTGTGACCTCATCTGAGCCTGCTGCTTTCCCTGACTTCATTTTCCTTAGTGCTGCTCTTACTTCTTCTAAGCTGGGCTCCTCTTCTACTCTCATTGTAGGCTGTTTCTGGGGCAGTACCGCTTCTGTGGGGTTTTCTTCATTCAGAAGCTGCTGGAAATACTCCTTCCATCTGCCTTTGATGTTCTGTGGGCTGGTAAGCAGGTTGTTGTTGGAATCCTTTATGAAGGGTGTCTGACTATCTTCTTTATCTTTCTGTCTTTGCCTTGCAACCTGGTATAGTTTCTTTGTGCCCCTTACTGAGTCACTTTCCAGAAGCTGATAGAGTGCCTCTGCTGCCCTATTCTTTGCTATTGCAACTTCTTTCTTAGTTTCTTTGTTAGCCAACCAGTAGTCCTTCCTAGCTTGGTCAGTGTTTTCAATCTCCCACTTCTTCCTGCACTCCTTCTTTCTTTTGATTACTTCCTGCACTTCTGCATTCCACCACCAGCTTTCCTTATGTACCTTATTTCCATACCTGGCTCGGCCACATATCTTTTCTGTAGTCCTAACACATGCTGTTTTTAGGCGCTGCCACTCTTCTTCAACTCCACCTATTTCCTCCTCTTCTTGGGGTGCTAGAGCCCTGAGTAATTCCTTGAACTGCTGTACTTTCTCTCCAGTCAACTTCCAGGTCTTCAGCCTGGTCTCTGTTGACCTTAGAGCCTTCTCTGACCACTGCTTGCAGCTGATTGTGGCAACTAATGGTTTATGCTGTGAGCCGACTGTTTCACTGGGGATGACTTTGCAATTATGGATTCTACCCCAGTGCCTTTTCCTTACTAGGAGGAAGTCTACCTGAGTTGCATGTTGGCTACTCTTGTATGTGATCTTGTGACTGTCTCTCTTTCTAAACAAAGTGTTGGCTACTATCAAGTCATTTGCCAGACAGAAGTCTAGAATGGCTTCTCCTTCTTTATTCCCTTTGCCCCACCCATGTGGACCCAGGCAGTCATCATATCCTGTTCTGTCTGTCCCGATATGTGCATTTAAGTCACCCATTATCAACACCAATTCATGTTGTCCTGCTTTATCTAGTAGGCCCTGCAACTGCTGTCTGAATGAACTCTTTTCCTCACTATCACAACCCTGCTGTGGGGCATAGGCTGAGATTATGAATACTGTCCTATCATTACACTGGAGTCTGATTGCCATGAGTCTGTCATTAATTCTGATGATATCCTTCACTGACTTCTGAAGCCTCTGTCTCACCACAATTCCTACACCATTTCTAGCTTGTCCACCACCTGAGTAGTAGAGTCTGGATCCCAAGCCAAGTGGCTTTGTTGCACTGCCCTTCCATCTCATCTCTTGGATACATAGGATGTCCAGCCTCCTCCGTATCATCATGTCATCCACTTCTAAGCTGCGTCCTGTCAGTGAACCTACATTAAGCGTAGCAATTCTCAGTTCATGTTTGGCAGGTTGGTTGGTTTTATGTCCAGCTTTCACTCAACAGAGCTATCCCAGGTAACCCAGGCTGGGCAACTAGACACCAGCCAGCCAGTAGCCTATTGACCCAGGGCTGCTGGGCTTTTATGGCGGGCACACACTGGCCAATAGGGGCACATATACCCCTCCCACCATTAGCATGGGTCCCTGGCATGGGTCAGAGAGTAGGCTAACAATGATGCTAACACAAATCCTGTTATTATAGCAATTGTTTAAGTCCGTAAGAGTAATATTTAAAATGTGTCCCTATTTTTGGGCCTTTGTCCCCCCATTACATCAGGTTTTGTTCAGATTTCTTGCACTAACAGGTTTAGAGGCATGATGGCACTCCACCCTCTCTCCGTACCTCCAAGTCACCACAAGGCTCTATCTTTGGTCACCTTCTCTTTAACATTCTCACCAGCACCCTCAACACATTGACACAACAGGCTTCCCTAATACAGTATGAAGATGTTATTACACTCATTTGAACATCTGACAACATGGCACACCAACAAAACAATTACTCAGGAAGCCTTAACAGCCACTGAAACATGGCTTTGTAACTTAGAACTCATGCTCAACATTGAAAAAAAAAAAAAACTACTACTTTTTCCCCCAAATCCCTCTCTTATGAAAAAAAAATAAATTTAAAGTCCTCTCTCTGGATAATACAACCATAGAAGTCACTTCTCACAGCAAATTATTAGGGGGGGATAGTGGATGTTAATCTTAAATTCAACCTGCATATATAAATTGTATAAGAAAAACTCATCAAAAACTAGAGATGCTTTACAGAATCAAAAACTTTCTCAACAATACAACTAAAATTACACTTGCCATGAATAATCTCTTGTACAGACTTCTTTATGGTACTCCTATCCTTACTAACCTCCTGGCATCACAAAAATCAAAACTTGAACAATGCTATAACAGAGTTGCTAAATTTGCAACAAATATCCCTTTCAGAATCCACTGTATAGCACTAAAAAGCCTAAACTGGTTAGAACTACCCTGGCAACTAACATGTATACAGCTTCTTACCACCTATAAAATTATCCAGCATCCATCTGCTTGTCTGGCACTAAATAACATTTTACACAACTATGTTCCCAGTCATCCATTATGATCTAATGACCAAAAACTCCTGTCTGTCCATAAACCTATCAAATCTGCTTGGTATTGTCTGTACTTGTACCATGTTGATAAGGCCTGAAACATTTTGCCTATATCCATCAAGTCAATACCCTCCCTCTCATCCTTCAAAATCATTCTGAAAGCCTTCCTAGCCAAAAGATGGCTCTCTTCTTGCTTAATACTCATCTCTGCATTTCATTTTGATTTGAAGCTCTTTATTTAAGGTTTGATCACTTCTATTTTGTATCTTATACTACTATTACATTTGTTCTGCTTTAAATTTTCTGTTCTTGAGTTTTAAAAGATCTCCCTCCCACGTGCCCTGTCCTTGTTGTGTTCTTAAATTTGGTGGCTTTTGAGTTGCCCACCCCTACTATAAATCTCATTTTGTACACTCCTCCCAGTCCCATCTCATCAGCTTATTCTACTGAGTAGAGAGAAATCATTTGGAAAGACCCCCCCCCCTTAGTTTCTCTACGTTAAATTATTGTGTTTCACCCCTTCCCACTTAACCTAAAAAGAATTTCACTTTATTCATCTGCTTTTACTGTATTTGTGTTTCTTCCTACTTTATTACTTTATTATGCTTTTGCTGCCTAAAGTACTCAATTGCATTTATCCGCTATATTTATTACTGCTTGTTAGCAGTCTAATTAAACTGTAACTGTTATTCTAAGCCTTTTGGTTTAAGCACTTGGGCTTCAGGCCAGTTGTTTTACATTAAGAAGGTTTGTGGTCTGCACTCTTGTGGGAGGAGAGGGTAGATTCTGCCCTTCTGAGCTGGGAATTGCTGGTTAAAGGCTTATTCTGCCTGCGTTATTTGAACTGTTTTTTTTTCTGAAATTGCTGCACCTTGTTTGATGTAGAGTAGACTAGATTCAGACCTGATGAATCTAACTTTGTATAACTTGAGCACCAATCTAGGCCATCTTTTTTGGAGAAGGTTCCCCTGCACCCTTGTGGCAGGAGTGCATAGTTAGAACTTATCTGATCGAAGACTGCTGGAACAAGACTCAGTTTTGAGCTGTTGTATTGGTTAATTTGTTTAAATCAGTTTGCTATTTGCTACTGTTATATTTAAGTGTGTATTTGTGTTAAATTGACCTAATCAGAGTTTAAATATATTTAGCATAGTCTGGTTACAGGTTTTACTGTATTCAGATCTGTTTGTATGATTCCTGTGTTTCCTGCTACACCATATTGTGTTAAGCAGGGCCTGCCTGCACTTAGTGGGAGTAAGTGAACTGGTTAGAACCGGTCTGGCATAGGGTGGTGAGATAAGAGCTCAGAGACAAGGGTTGATTGGTCAATTCCAGTGTTTCTATTATACTTTCATTTTTGTGGTATTTAAACCCAGCATTTGCATGGGTTTGTGCTTGTTTGCCCATTGCATACTGCCACTGTGCTGTTTTAACCCTTTGTGAGGTATCTCAGTTGCAATTTTTCCCTTACCAGCACTCCTGTGTGAGTGAGGCCCTTGCCTGCAGCTACTGTATTGATTTTATCCAGCCCTACTCACACCTATAGGTACTTTCCTCAGATAGTACCCACTGTAGTATCCCTGACTTCTCTTCCACAGATTCTGATAACCATGGATGGACAATTTCCTGTGTTTTTCCTGCTAGTCTGGTTGATATGGGCATCCTGAGACAGTGTAGCAACTGCCTTATGTACATAGACAACCCTCTACTACTACCACCTAGGGACACAAAATGTGAGAGATGCAATTACATTAAGAACTTAGAATCCTTGCTGTCTCAGTCACAAGCCAGTACATCTAGCACTGAGAACGTTGTCTACACAAACACTAAGAACACCACGCCTCTAACACCACCCACCTCTGTACAACACACTCCTACATATGAGGGAGTTCTCAACAAAAACATACCTAAACAAAAGAGACCTCTGAAGCAAAAACCCACACACACATTACAGCCCACAGCACCAAGCATCACACATAGTACACACGTCTGTGTCTCATAGCCTCTAAGGCCCAACCACAAACACAAAATACTAGTCATAGGAGACTCTATTGTGAGACACACAGATGTGCCCCTCACCAGGCTAGACAAGGAGAAAGTCACAGTAAGTTGTTTGTCAGGTGCTAGAATCCACCATATCATGCACGCACTGAAGTCTCTTAACAACAGGTACTGTTATGACTCTCATAGTCCATCTTGGTGTGAATGACTTGCAACACATCTTTCTGGACTATATGAAGAAAGACATGATTGAGCTTGCTGAATATGTGTCCCAGGCAGGTATATCCAGAGCCTTAAGCAGCATCCTACCATCACCCAGAATGATACCTCAATACAAACAGAAAATGATTGACTTTAACAATTGGCTTGGTTTCTGGTGTCATTCCAAGGGGTCCAGTACCTGACAGCCTCGGAGGACATGATTGACAGACCACGATGCTTTGCCAGAGATGGCATTCATCTGTCTCCCCTGGGCTTTAGGCTTCTGGCAAAGGTTCTTGCCTCCCCCATAGTGCCTTTTTAGGGCAAAGTCATGAACACAACATTACCAACATGAAAAATTCTTACAGACAAAATGTAAAGGTCACGCTGCTAAACACTAGGAGTCTTAGCATGAAACTGCATTCCTTGCCCTGGAGGATGCTGACATTTGTACAGTCACTGAAACCTGGTTCAAAGCTGTGGAGAGGACCCCAGCCTTACCAGGTTACTCATCCTTCCATACTTTCAGACCCCAAATGAAGGGCTACAAAGTAGGTGGTGTTTCAATATTTATCAAAGATATTCACACCTCCAAGCTGGTCAAATGATGTGATGCATAGGAGACACTGCAAGTGCAGTTAACTGTTGACAAAACACCTATTCAAATCATAACTAGCTACAGATCCCCAACCATGACTCAGGACACCCACTAATCCTATCTGGACCTACATGAATCTATCATGATTCAACCCTCTACCCTGATCCTGGGTGACTTTAACTACCCAACCATAGAGTGGAGGACCTATTCTAGCCCAAACATGAATGCCCAGAGATTCCTCGACTTTGTCAATGCCAGTGCATTGGATCAGCTGGTCGACACCCCTAAGAGAGGTGAAAATATCCTGGACCTGGTCCTAAGCAACATGAGTAGCCACTGTAGCACTCCTACAGTGTCATCCTCCTTGGTAAGATCTGACCATAAAGCAATCACTTTTGAAATCACCATCTCCCATGACCCCCCCCCCCCCATCAGGGTCAAACGAAAACATTTTTCCAAAGCAGACTACAATCTCCTCAGAGCAGGTATAAGCAGCTTCACAGCAATCTTCCCTTCAGTTGGAACTAGCACTAATGTCCAAGCCTACACCAAAAATTATATGAGCATCAGCATAGCTGTATGGACTCACCAATACCTGACAGGACCCTCAAGGAAGAGTAAACCTGTTTAGTAGACAGCAGCAATAAACATGCTCTATAGTAGAAGGAAAAAATTGCTGTCCAGGGCCAAGAAGGAGCAGGTGCCAAGTTGGAAGCAATCTCTCCTTTGTCTGAACAAGCAAAGAAGGTCACTAGTGAAATCCTCTAAGGTTAACTTCAAGTCCAAATTGGCCACATCCACCAAGGACAATCACAAGGCATTCTTCACATATTTCCACAATTGCAAATCCGCTCTGAACTGGTGGTCAATAACACCACATATACAAATGCCATAGATATAGCCAACCTGCTGGCAGACAGTTTCAGTGAAAACTTCACCCCCCGTCCCCCCATCAGTAAACCAGGACATCACCAGCACCTGCCCCCCTCTCCTCATCTCCAGGGAGCAGGTCCTTCATGCCTTCTCAAAGGCAAAAATACAGTCTCCATGGGACCCGATAACATCCCTAGCTGTATCCTACATGAACTCAGGCATGAGCTCTCAGCTCCATTAGACACCCTAGTCAACCAAAGCCTGAGCACCGGCTTCATTCCAGCTGAATGGAGGATAGCCACTGTCATCCCTCTACACAAATGTGGAACGTCCACTGACCCAGGCAATTATAGGCCCATCAGTCTAACTAGCCTGATCTGCAATGTTATGGAATGCATTATCATGGACCTTATAAACAAGGACATTGGCAACCTCCAAATGCTTGAACCCACACAGTTTGGTTTTGTCAAAGGGAGATCATGCCTGTTAAACTTGGTCAACTTCTTTGAAACAGTCACCAAAGCCATGGACAAGGGGAAGACAGTGCACACCGTCTACCTTGACCTAGCTAAAGCCTTTAACACTATTCACCACTCAGGCATAATAGATAAACTCTCCCAGGAAGGCATCAACCCATATGTTACCAGATGGTTAGCTAACTGGCTCACTGATAGAACCCACTCAGTCAAAGTAGGGGAAGCCACCTCTAGTAGTAGACCCATAACCAGCTGTGTACCCCAAGGATCGGTCTTGGGGCCTCTACTGTTTGGGATATACTTCTCTGAGGTGCAAGCCAAAACCAGTGGCCTGTGACTGACCAAGTTTGCAGATGACTGCAAGCTGGACTCTGTCTTAAATTCCCCTAATGATGTGAATATCCTCCAAGAGGGCCTTATCCAAACTAATGACTGGAGCCAGAAGCATGGCCTCGAACTGAATGCCAAATTATGCATTATTATCCCCTTTGGGGAAAATGTCATCCCCACAAATTACCACATTAATAACAATGTACTAAGCATACAATCAGTCGTGAGGGACTTGGGCAACCAGGTTGGTAGTAACCTGACTTTTGACCACCATGTTGCCTCCGTTGAATGGAAGGCTTTCTATTGGCCTACCTCATAAATAAGGGTATTTCATAAATGAACAAGGAAGTCATATCATCCTTGTACTCCTCCCTTATCAGACCCATTATTGAGTACAATGCCCCCTTTGGCATGTACCTTGCCAAGCACATGCAGCAGATGGAGAGAACACAGAGGTTCTTGACCAGGAAAATCCAGGGTCTCAAACACCTATCCTATACAGATAGGCTAAAAACCCTGTCCTTCTACTCATTTTCATACAGACTGCTCAGAGGTGACCTGTGTCTGGCATACAAGGCCATTTCATATCCAGCCTTCATGGAGTTACTGCATATCCGTAAGACAAACTCCACTCGTGCAACCCACACACAAGGCCTTAACCTGGTCTGTGACATTAATAGAACTTGTTGGCAGGATAGATTTGTGTCCCAGAGACTTCTCCATCTGTGGAATAGACTCACTCTCCATGTCAAGCAGAGTACCTCTGTAGCCATCTGTAAGGGAAACCTGGATGACTGGATAAGAAACAGAAAATATACCTCTGGGATGCCACCTGTGTCCCTGCTGGACAGGGGAAACAGGTGCTGACTTTGAAGGAACATGGGCAAACTTCTTGGCTAGGCTTATAAGGGCCTCCAGGTCAATAGTCTAGTATCATCCTATGAACCTAATACCAGAATAAACTATATCCCTAAAAGTGAAGAAGTACTTACACCTCCTTATTTTCCCTTCTTCACTCACTTCCTTACTTTTATCAATTTCTCACTCCTGGCTTTCTCTCAAAATGTACCATAAGCCTGCTTTTCTTTCACTTCATATTGCAATGCCTGTTTATGTTGTATTAACTTACCTTTAAATCATCATCATATAACTTGTATCTATTCTTACTCAATGTTTTCATATTATATCTAATTTGGTATAAGATGATTTTTGTATTGTTTTTGAAAAATTTTAAAATTATTGCTCTTAAAATGTTTTGTAATACTTTGGAGCTTTTCTCACTGGGCATCCACTGAAAATGGGCACCAACCCAGTCAGGCTTTCCTGGTAATTAAATGTCAATAAAGAAAGAAAGAAAAAAAAAAAAGCAATCTAACTGCACCCTAGTTATCCAGTGATAAATCCAGTTGCATTGACTTTACTTTAGTCACTGTTCTCAGTGCTATGATTATTCAGATTGCACTACTTTTATGGGAGTACTTAAATCAGCTAAAATGGAAGTATGATTTTTCATACGTTGGTAGAAGGTTAGTTTTTCAAAATATCTAGGTGCAACATGAAGTTGTTCTTCTTACCCAGAGATACAGCAGCCCCAGAGCTAAGTATAATGCCTCAGTATTTTGAGAGGCAGGGTCCTTTTTTTGCTCCTAAAAGACATATCTTATTATCTGGAAGGCTAATATCTTATTGTCCACTTTCTCAACTTCACTATCCTATCAACCATGTAACTGCTGTATCAGATGGCCAAAATCAATACTTTTAAAAATGTTTTTATAGGACTTCTGCTCATCTAATGTGGGGATAGTTCTGCCCCTGTCCCTCAATGCCTAAATATACTATGTCTGAAATTATACAAACTCAGAGAAAAGGGAAAGATCATATTCCCTTTTATCTGAGTTAAAGAGACCTTGGAGGTCAGGGTCTGGCAGTAGACACCCCATCAGGAGGTGCAGGGGGGGCTCAGACCCCTGTAAAAGCACAGATGGCTGCAATACTTTATATTTTTTATCCCAGAATGCTATACAAGGAGTTAGGAAGCTGACATGTGGTAATGTGTAATCAGGACATCAAGTGATGGTATATCAAAGTACCGTTAATATCTTTTCTTTTTGTCAAGTCAAAGTTCTGTATGATTAACTGTCAATGAATAGTATGCCTCCATTTCTTTCTATTTTTGTACTGCCTTTTCTGTCCCAGGAATGTTAAAATACATTTCATTTGTTCTGATTCCTATAGGTTCATAGGTGTGTACTAGGCTAATGACCCTGGAGCCTATATAAGCCTAGTCCAAGAAGATTCCCTGGCATCATGCCACCCAAAGTTAGTTCCCAGTGCCCTGTCAAGCAAGACCACTGAAGTGATCCCCAGGGTGAACGTCCTATTGCCCATCCACTCATCAAGATTTCTCTTAAAGAGGGTCAGTGAAGTGCTCTGCTTGACGTGAATGGGAACTTTGTTCCAGAGTATGAGAAGTCTCTGGGTTAGGAATCTGTCCCTCCAGCATGTTCTGTTTATTGTGGTAATAAGGTTTATGTCCCTGGAGCATGTGGCATGAAGGTATTGGGATTTCTTTAGGTGTAGCATATCTAGCAGCTCTGGATCAGACATGGCTTTGTAGGTCAAGCAGAGATTGCCTCTAAGTAGGCGATAAGAGACAGAATATAGCTGGAGTTTTTTGAGTCTGTCCATATAGAGCATGTGTTTAAGGCCTAAGATCTTCGTAGTGAGGTATTTTTGTGGCCTTTTCAGTTGTTGTAGGTGTCTAGTGAGGTACATACCAAATGGGGCATTGTATTCTACAATAGGTCTAATGAGGGATGAGTAGAGAGGGATTATGACCTCTTTCTTCCTGAATGAGAAACCTTTTGTAATGAGATGTGCCACATAGAAGGACTTTCTGACTATAGTGGCAATGTGGTTATCAAAGGAGAGGTTGCTGTCAACCTGTGTCCCCAGGTCTCTTATCACATCTTCAGTGTTTAGTGGACTACCGCCTATGTGGTAGATCATGGACACTGAATTTTTCTCAAAGGGAATGACAATGCACTTTTTGGCATTGAGCTTAAGGCCATGGTTCTCACACCAGTCACTGGTGTCAGTGAGGCCTTTTTGTAGAATGTCTACATCAGTTGGAGAATCAATAATGGCTCCCAGTTTGCAATCATCTGCGAACTTGGTCAGCCAGAGTACCTTTATTTTGGCTTGAACTTCAGAGATGTAGATGCCAAACAGGAGAGGACCTAAGCCGATGTCTGTGGTCGGTAGTCAGATTTGGAGTCTGCTACTTTCACTGTGTGGGTTCTATCAGTGAGCCAGGTGGCAACCCATCTTATGACATAGGGGTTTATGCCTAGTTTAGTGAGTCTATCTATGATTCCTGAGTGAGGGATGGTGTTGAAGGCCTTGGCAAGATCTAGGTAGGCTGTGTGAACTACCCTGTCCTCATCCACAGCTCTGGTGACAGACTCGAAGAAGTCTATCAGGTTGAGTAGGCATGATCTACCTTTCACAAATCCAAACTGTGTGGGGTCCAGAGTTTGCAGATTCCCTAAGTCCTTATATATAAGGTCCATGATGATGCGCTCCATAGCCTTACATATCAGGCTCATCAGACTAATGGGGTGGTAGTTCCCAGGGTCTGTATTCACTACCTCTTTGAGGAGTGGGAAGACTGTAGCAGTACGCCATTTGGTAGGAACAAAGCCTGAAATGAGAATGTGATTGAACAGGGTACTCAGGTGTGGTGCCAGTTCACTTTGTAATTCATGTAGAACACAGCCATGGATATTATCAGGTTCCATGGATGCTGTATTCTTGGCTTTGGACAGTGCGTTTTTTACCTGTCTAGCTGTGATAATAGAGACTTGGCATTCCTCAGGTATTGTGATAGGACCTTTAGGGGGTGAAAGGGGGGGGGGTAAATTTCGCACTGAACCTGTCGGCCAATATGTTGGCAATATCAGTTGGTTCTGTATATGTATTGCCATTGTGCTGTAACTCAGAACTATAGACTGCCTTGTGGTTGTCTTTAGAATCTGCAGCAATTTTGTTTTCGTAGCTAGCGTTAAAGGATTTGATGATGGATCTCAGTTTTTTTTGCTGTTCTGTCTGTTTCTAAAGAACAAGTTAGTATTTTTTTTTTAAGGATTCTCCCCGAAAATGAATAAATAAATGAGTGTATTCAGAAAAATGAGATTATAAAATGATTAATACTGAAAAGAAAGAAAATGTTTCTTTCATTGATGTAGAGAAGCTGTGGAATGGTGGAAAGTGGAAAGTCACAGCAGAGTTGCTAATAAGGTCAGAGACAGACATACGGTTTTAAGGCATACACCTTCATCTGACTTTAAAAAATGCTGGTCCCAATTTATGACCTATCAGGGTACAAATATTTTAAGTTACTTTGAACACTTACATTGTCAAGGAAAGGCAGTTAGTTCCAAATATTCTATATAAACAGGATAGAGTTATACACTGAGATTCCAGAGCATAAAATAATGTTTGAATTTAGCCAACCAGAACACAATTGCATGCAGGAATTGCAGCTACCCATATGTATGCTACAGTTTTAAGGGAAAAAGTAAAGGCTTCTATCCTGAACGTAAGCAGAAATGGTGGGTCATGAAACTAATCTAGTCACATAATTTTCCTTTAGCCATAGAGATTTAGTTTTCCCTGAAACTCCTTGCAAATATGTTGTCATATCTCCTTCTTCCTAAGTACTTCAGTTAGGGCTAACTTCTAAAGCATGCTAATGACCTAGCTAAACTTAATGATTTCTGTCTATATTGCAGTCTGAAGGCTGGCAAATAATCTGATATAGAGTGCCAAAAATCCTAGCAACACCCCTGCTTATATAAAGCCGCCATACACATGGTATGTCTGATTCAGAAAAGCAAATTCCACAACATGACCAGACCAAGCAGCATGATATAATGAGACTGTAACTTTCAACATTATTAAAATGAGCATCTCTGTTATGCTAATAAGACAAAACAAGATGGAGGAGCAATTGATAAATGTGTAAGTGCAGTACAACAGTGCTGCACCTGCAGCTTGCTGCATATTTGAACTTGGCTAAATGTTCATGCAATTGATTAGGGAATTGCCAACTAATATTATGGGTCCTTTGCCCTTGCAGTACCACACTTTAAGTGTCTTCCCAAAATATTGAAAAGCATTGTTCAATTTATTTTATACTATGGTGAACAACTACAGTAACACATAAAATAAGTCATGTTTGACTGGTTCAGCTGTGTTAGGTTCAGAAATTGCTGCTCTACAAATTGTTCCACAGTGTCACGGATCTCACTGCTTATCCTCATATATAATATATATATATATATTGTGCAGATCCACCTGGCTGAGCACATTTATTATGCTAATTAAGAATTACTTCATTTTGTTTCTCAATCGCTCAAGAATAAAAACTGCCAGGCATCATGCTTAATTTTGCTTAATGATATGCAGTGCACACATCTAGATCCCTGTGGGCAGCACTGTGCGTATATTCTCCACTACATGCTTCTAGGGTAAGATTTGTTATTCTACATTTAACTGTCTTTAAATAGAGCAACAACCATGCCTGATTTTTTTTAACAAAACTACATAGTGTACAGGATTGCCATGTTTCAAACTATATATATATATATATATATATATATATATATATATATATATATATATATATATAATATGTGTGGTGTGTGTGTGTGCGCGTGTATAGGAGTCCTGCATTTGATCTTAATTGTTGTTGGTTGATATCTGTTTAATTGACTGCATTTGGTTGATTAAACAGTTAAACAGATGTTTGACATGTCTAGGAGATTGACAATGCCTGTGCAGGGGAATATTCCCTATGCCACGGGTTTGTGCAATCTGGGTGTTAGTATATATAATTAGAAGTTGATATAGGGGGTCATGAGAGTTATAGGGCAGCTTATCCCCTGTAAAAAAGTATGAATTTTTTTGGGGGGGTAAGAATAATTGCATGCACCAAGGTTCTTTCTTGGTGCATGCTTGGTAGTGTGTTAGCGTTTGGTTTGAAGACTTTTTGCATTGGTTTTCTGCCATTTTTTCAGAGATACTTCAAAGTGAGACACCATGGCTCCTTTCAGAGCTCAGCGGTGATATGAAGAGAAGTGCAAAATCCACCTCCATAAAGATTACCACTAGAAGCTTCTATATGAGAGCTTTAAAGGGGCCCAATATAAGAGTGAAGCCTAGAATAGTTTAGTACAGGCTGTCACCCATGCAACTGGCATTCCATGCACAGGGGAACAGTGCAGTCACCATTACAGTAACATGAGTGGCCACAATCCTGGACTCTTAGGCTGAGCCTAGAATAGTTTACTACAGGCTGTCACCCATGCAACTGGCATTCCATGCACAGGGGAACAGTGCAGTCACCATTGCAGTAACATGAGGGGCCACAATCCTGGATTGCTAGGCTGAAGGGAGGATGAAGTAAGACAGCAGTCACAACCTATGCATTGTAAGTAGAACTAAGCTACACATATAACCTGCCACTGCATGCCATGCATGGATATTATACATTGCTCCTTTTCTCTCCACAGCCCCTGAAGACATTGAAGTAAATAGACAGCTGCACAGGAAGAAATTAGAGCACATAAGAGAGCACCAGGGTGAGTATACATGTTTCGAAATATCCAGCTTTCAATATTAACAGTTGTAGAGATTCATTGTCAAACAGTTTGCCTTTCATAAATCACTGCCAAACATGTGATGTGTCACATGTCAAAGGTATGTCTGTTGAAAGATATTACTGTGTTTTTGCATGCATCGTATCATATACTTGAACTAGTGTGCCAGGATGTTAAGGGTGCCCTCCCACATTGTGAAGATACCTGTGCAATCAGTTCACACACATTTGTGTTATCATGAAATATTGCAGTTGTGGTTTCTGTCTTATCGTACTAACTACAATATTAGATGGGGAAATATGCAGGAGCAATCTTTTCTAGGTGGTGGATGTCTTTCTCAATACAGCTGTTTACATTTGCTTATAACCTGTGAGTCAAATATAAGTCTGAGCAGCATTGTTTCTCTGTAGATGTACCTTTGTCTCAGACATCATTACTGTACCTCAGACTAGAGAACCCTGTTGGCTTGTCCAAGTAGCTCATCAGGTTAATCCTGTATCTGTCAGAATGCATGCAATGATGGCTATTGGTTCTGGTCAGCTGTGTGAAAATTTGAGAATTTTTTTGGTTCTTCAAGTAAATCTGGTTTAAGTGTATTATTGTCAAAATATATATCAGCTTCAGTTTTTGTTGCATTTGTATTTCTGTCTCTCACCCCACTCTCTCTTTGTCACTATCCTATCACATCCATTTATTTTTACAGCATTATCATCTGCATTCATCCCTCTGGCAAGGGAAGTTAACCCCACTGACAAGTGTTAGCCGCAATACCATTACCATAACCATCAGCAGCACCACCCAACATATGTGGGTCCCTGCCTGCCACAGTCATCTACATACCACTTGTCCTGCCTGTAACCACCCACTTTAGGTAGCTCTGCACCAGATAACCAGGTGCTAGGACACTTGTACTCGTTGGTAGTAATGCCAGTAGAGGTGACACATTTGTCAACCGTCAACTTCTGGCAGACATTATGAGAGAGACTATCAACAGGAGGTTGTATGCCTGAATTTGTCAGAAGGTAAACCTCCTCCAGAGATGTGTTGGTACCCAGGGTGGCAAGTAATCTCCTATGGGGTCAAACCTGGCAAAAACTGCAGCTGCAGACACCCCATCCTACCCAAGCTCCCATCCCTTTTATCTCCATACCCCCACCTCTAATCTTCTCTTCAGTATTATCTTCCATCAGTTTGTCTGATGTCCCTTTTGCCATTTTCTCCCTCCCTCATTGCGTTATCTCACCCTGTCAGTCATGTCTGTCTTCCCCTGTTACCTAACCTCAGGTAACCTTATCATGTTCCTCTTACATCCCTTACTATCTTCCCTTCTCAACTTGCTTTCTCTTTTTGTATAAAAATGGGCACATCCCACAAAAAAGAAAAAAAATTACCTAAACTTCCCCACCTCCATCCTGCTCATTCTCAAGTTGCTCACCTTCTATTCTACTCTCCGCTTGCTTCTGTTTTCATCTCATTCCTATATTCCCATATCCAACATTTAATCTAGTAAAAAAATAACCACACCTCATAGATGCCCATCTAGGCCTTCCAAATCACTTAACTTTGATGATTATACTGTGCATGGAAGGTCGTGAATGCACCATTTATGCCAATGTACAACCGATGGGAAATGACACTGCCCATGTAGCAAAGAGCCTGGCCGCCATGCTCCATATGCGCATACCTGTTTGCCTCTGCCATCCCCAGTCAAGCATATGTACTTAGCACCATTGGCAGTGGTTTACACATACTACATGGTGTACAGCTGTCAGGATTTGACTTCTTCCCCTGCGATGAATCCCAGCTATATCTGTGGATGATAGATTAGATGTCAAAGGTGGTGCCTTCATGGGTCATTGCTGGTTCTTATTCTTTCATTATGCAATCATGTGATCACCACCTGCTGTATGTTTTCATGGTGCTGCTTGGTGTACCCCTATAGCTCAACCTGTGAATGCGTGTTTTGCATGGAGTAAGTGAGAAGGGTTATTGGTTCATGTCCCTTCAGGTGTGCATTTCTTTTGCCATTTTTATTGTTCATTCTGCAAACGTATGATCACCAACTACTGAATATTTCCCTAATGCAGCTTGTTTCCCTGCTTATGTAGATTCACCTGTAAATTTAGTTTCTTGCACAGGGGAATTGAGGAGTATTGTGAATTCATGTCTCTTGAGGGTTGTATGGTTTCCTGCTTTTTTTTTTTTCTTTCATTCGGAAAGAGTATAATCACAACTGCTGTATGATTCCCTGATGCTGTTTGGCTCATTCCTACTTTAGCTCATCTTCTAAAAGAAGTACAATGCACAGTCTAAATGAGGAGGGTTATGGGTTCAAATCCCTATTGCAATTGTATGCTTTTTGGCTTTTTTTCTTTAATTCTGCAAGTGGGTAATTACTAACTTCTGTGTGTTTCCCTAAGGCCGTTGTCTCATTGCTTCTGTAGCTCAGCCAGTAAATATAGTGCTTTGCGCAGTGTAAGTGGATAAGGCTGCAGATTCTTCTCCCATAGGGGCTGCATATAGGAGCATTATTGTTTCAATAGGGTGCTTGTTTTCTAATATATGTATTATAGAGCAGGTACAGTGGTCAGACTCTGCTGATGTAGTAACTGCTTTTGCTTAAAAAAATTGTATTTTCTCTACCCCACCCACTATGTGTTGTTTTACATTTTTTCTCTTTTGTTAGTTGACATTCATATCTGTGTGTTTCACACTCTCTTCAACATAGGTTCATGGGTTTTTACTAGGCTAACAGCCACAATGGACTTTTGAAGCCTTGCCATGCATCCCAAATCTCTGGCATGTTCGGATACCCTTGATAGGTGTAAGCATCGGCCTGGGAGATGAACCATTTACAGGTTACCTGTGTCCATTACAGACATAGGTGCCAAACCAGGGATGAATTTCTGGTTTCCCAAACAATTGCCCAAGTTGCACTTGAATTGGGTTAGGGAGGAACTCTGCTTTACACGGGGAGCCTGTTCCATAGATGGGGTAGTCTCTGGGATATACTTATCTCTCCAGCAGGTCCTAGTTATATCACAGGCAAGGTTTAAGTCTTTAGAATGGGTAATGCTGGTGCTGTTTGTTTGTGGATATGCAGGAGGTCCATCAGAGTGGGGTCTGACAATGCCTTGTATGCCAGGCGTAGATCCCCTCTCAAAAGCCTGTAGGAGACAGAATACAGGGACAGGGCCTTGATTGTCAGCTGATTATCAACACCTCCATTTTGCAGTCTTCTCTATGTTAGATGTTTGTGTGGTCCTGCTACTTCCTCTGTCCTTCCCCATCTTACCCTTACTCCCCTTACTACTTCCTCTGCATATATGTACCATTACATCAACAAACAGAGCAGCACAAATGCATCCTGACCCTGTATGGTTGGCATATACCTTCTTTCTCTTACCACAACTGTTTGAACAAGTTTTCAGAAAACATCCTATGGGCTTATGATCAACAAACCAGTATTACTGCTGCTCCTATTTTCCTGCTGCCACACTATAGTCCTAGATCTCCCCCCCACAGTCTCTGCTGCGCCCACGACCAGGATATCTAACGAGCTGCACACTTACTTGACCACATTCGGAGAGGAGGCAGGCTGCAATCTTAACCACAACATTTCTGAATTCCCAGGAATATGTGACAGTTTTTCTTCATGGGATTTACTAATCAGTCTGTCTCGCATCTTTGTTGCCATTCCCACTGACATTTCAATACACCTTTGCAGGATAAATATTCGCCAATGAACATCGTGATCTTCCTAGTGAAAGTTACACATACATTTCACTCTGTCACATTTACACATTACATTTAAGAACTTCTCGGTGTTTTTGTAACTTTGTTGCTGACACAAGAGTTTCAGAAAGTGCTGCATGCCCTGCAGTGCTATTGTGCTCATACATCAAAGGCAGCACTACTGTTACACAGTTTCAAATGTCTCTGAAAGCATAACCTAATGAATTCTGTTTCCTTCTTCAATCATTTTCTTCTGCCCTTTCTGCTCTACTGTTAGAATGCATTTCCTTCCCCATTTTTGTTGATGCCATATGTTTGTATTTTCAAAAAATAAAAAGTTTTCTAAAAAATAAAAACTCTATTCACACCATGCAAGCAAAAATAAACTCAAATAGCATGAAACTCTACAATTATCAGACAAATCAAAATACAAACTCTCCTCTGACATTCATCAGACCTATCATTGAGTACAATGCTCCCTTTCGTATGTACATAACCAGGCATATCCAAGAAATGGAACATCTACAGAGGTTCCTCAGTAAAAGAATACAGAGCATAAGTAACATGTCCTATGCAGACCACCTCAAAGCCCTATCCCTGTATTCTGTCTCCCATAGGCTGTTGAGGGGAGAGCTATGGCTGGAATGCAAGACATTGTCAGAGTCCACCCTGGTAGATCTCCTGCATATCCTCAAAACAAACAGCCCTAGTATTACCCATTAAAGACTTAAACCTTGCCTGTGCTATAAATAGGGCCTACTGGAGAGACAGGTATATATCCCAGTGACTTCTCTTCTTCAGAACAGGCTCCCCATCCATGTGAAGCAGAGTTCTTCTCTAACACAATTCAAGTATAACTTGGATAATTGGATGGGGAACAGGAAATTCATCCCTGGTTTGGTACCTTGTCCCTAATGAACACAGGCAGCCTGTAAATGGTTCATCTCACAGACCGCTGCTTATAAATGTTTTATATCCCAATCCCCTAGATCCTACCCAGTTCGGCTTTGTTAAGTGCAGATCCTGCCTCTTAAACCTGGTTGATTTCTTTGAAACAGTCACCAAGGCCACTGACGAGGGGAAGGTGGTCCACACAGCCTACCTGGATCTCGCAAAAGCCTTCGATACAATACCCCACTCGGGCATTATAGATTAGCTCACCAGCTTAAATATAAACCCCTATGTCACTAGATGGGTTGCAAACTGGCTCAAGGACAGAACCTACATGGTTAGAATTGCTGGAGCCATGTCAGACTCCAAACCAGTTACAAGTGGCATCCCACAAGGCTCAGTCCTGGGACCTCTCTTGTTCGGTATATATTTCTCGGAGGTACAGGCCAACACGGAAGGACTGTGGCTGACCAAGTTCGCAGAAGACTGCAAACTGGGCGCCATAATTGACTCTCCAGCTGACACAAGCATCCTCCAAAAGGGCCTCATAGAAACAGACAACTGGTGCCAGAGCCATGGCCTCAAGCTAAACGCCAAAAGTGTATAGTCATCCCCTTTGGCAAAAACAAAGTGCCCACAAATTACCACATAGGTGGTAATACATTAAGTACAGAAGAAGTAATTAGGGACCTGGAGACCCAAGTTGATAGCAATCTCTCATTTGACAACCACGTGGCCAAAGTGGTTAGAAAAACATTTTATATAGCCCACCTAATCATGAAGGGATTCACATCTAGATCAGGGGAGGTCATCGTGCCTCTCTACTCATCCCTCATCAGGCCCATAATTGAGTACAATGCCCCTTTTGGGATGTACCTTACCAGACACCTGCAGCAAGTGGAAAGACCCCAAAAGTACCTCACCAAGAGGATCAAAGGGCTCAAACAGATGCCATATGCTGCCCGGTTAAAGAAACTCCAGTTCTACTCAGTGGCATACCGCCTGCTCAGAGGTGATCTATGCCTGACGTATAAAGCCATGTCCAACCCGGAATTAATGGACATGCTGCACCTCAGAAAATCCAAATCCCATCGAGCTACGTGCTCAAGAGACTTGAACCTCAGCACTGAAATAAATAGGACATGCTGGAGGGACAGATTCATAACCCAGAGGCTCCCTTCACTCTGGAATAAAATCCCAGTCCAGGTTAGGCAGAGTCCCTCATTGACTCTCTTCAAGAGGAATCTTGATGAGTGGATGGGAGATCGTAGGTTTACCCCGGGTATCACTTCTGTGTCACTGTTAGACAGAGGCACAGTATACTAACCTCGAAAAAGGGCATAGCAAAATGAATTTAAAATGGGTGGCGAAAGCCAAACACACTCTGGCTAGGCTTATAAATGCCCTAGGGAAGATAGCCTAGTATGAACCTATGAACCCTGCTTACACTTGTCAAGAACTTGTCAGAGATTTGGGGTGCATGGCTAGGCTTGAAAAGGCCCTTGTGGTTGTTAACCTAGTAAGTCCCTATGAACCTAACATACCAATATTATTTCCTTCATATGCACTTAAGTATTCCTATATTCATAAAGCACTGTTGTATATATTGTTTTTTTGATAAAGTCTAAAAATGTTTACTGCAAGCAAATACTTTGAAGGAAACTTTATTTAAAAAATTGGCAAGCTCTTTCTTACCTGGCAGGATGCTTTTCAAGTTGAGAGAAAAAAAGTCTAAAAAGAGCAGATGAATAAATAACATACCACAATGACATCATAGTATGACATATTTAATACTTCAATTTCCTCTTTTTTAATATTGGCTTAAGACTATAGTTATCATTTAAGCCTAGTTCACGAATAGCATTATGTTTTGTGATACAATCATGTTCAAATACTTCAGTTAGGTTCTTTAACTCACTACCCCTTAGGTTTTCTTATACAGGCTGTAGCATCATAAACCTAAAATAATGCAATTGTTCCTTTTCAGTGATATGTTTGGCTAATGCATTCTTGCCATTACATTTATTAAAATAATTTAGGTGTATCCTTTCCCTAAATGACTGTTAGTCTTTCTTACATAAAAAGCCTGAAATTGCATGCACACTGCTAGATAACCCACATTCTAAATATTACAGTCTGCGTAACTATGTTATTTTTTGATGAACTGTGTTTTTAAAGGCCTGTTCTCTGTTTCTTACACATTCTGAGTGAGACTTTGGCTTTGGTAAATATACCACTGCCTTGCTGGATATCTCAAGTACTTAGGAAAACTGAATGCTATGTCTGGCTGCTGTAGCTGTGTTATGAAGACACATTTTCAAAATAAGTAATTACATTAAGCACACTTCAGAATTAGGGACAAAATGAACAGCCTTTTCACCAGTACAGAAATCACTCCTTATATTTCTTTTGCTGTATTATCCGTTTTAAACCAATAAAGCGTAATGAAATTTCCTGGGTGGGAAACTGAAAATAATGAAGGACTATTCAGAAAGCTGAGAACTGGTTAATTCATTGTGTAGCAAACACCAACATCATCTTTTCTCTGCTAATCAGTATCATAGAACACTGACAAATTAACCACTCTTGCAAGCATTTACTATATTAAGTACCTGTAGGCACAGCTAGCATCAGCTTGAAACATGTCATCTGCATTTAGAAAATTGGTGATGCATTTATTAAAGGGAAATTCATCCATTAATTACTGTTGTTAGCGTTTTCTCTGAAGACCTTCATTAGAACACCAAAAAACTCACTACTTGCTAAAGGGAGATGAGTGCAATTTACCATTTGTTTTCAGAATAATTGAAAGCATTGTTGTTATCATGTATTTAACTTTATATTATGAAACAGAAGCGTGTGAATAATAGCTCTAGAAAAACAAACACATTAATGTACTTTCCAGAGATTTTTTTTTCTGTCATGTGTAGCTGGGTCACCTGATGCCACACTTAAAGCATACTATACAAATGTGCAGATTGTGTCTGACAAAGTGTTGCAGAGAATCAGTTGTTTGAAAGTTTTGCCCTCAGATCAATAGAAGATTGGTCAAGTGACAACACTGAATCATTTGCCACTGAGAAGGGCATATATTATATTCGGGTCTCTGCTATGAACAAATATAAATCCAGTGAAACTACACGCTCTCTGCCAACAGAAAACAGGCAACAGATTTTACAGCTAAATGATTACTACCTAGAAAATTTTTGCTGCTATAATCTTTTGTTATGTTGAACCACAATGGCTGACAAGCCGATTTTGTGCTATACAAGTTGACCAAAGGTACTCACGTGCAATTACCTTGCGACACACTTGCTCGCTGTCACTTGCTCAAAAAGGCAAGTGCTCTATCTCTCATTAGCTTGATCTCCTTTCAGTATTTAGTCCTATCAGAAACCTACCCACCCATGAGGACCCAGGCAAACCTCTAACCCTATAAATCTCTTTCCACTCGCTAAATTTAAAATACCCCTCCTGCTCACTAACCTAATGCTCCCTTCTTGCTCCATAGAACTAAAACCCCTTTTCTGCTCCTTAAACCTAAAATCCTCCTCATGCTCACTAAACGTAAAACTCACATCCCCACTAGTGCACTAATCTACACTCTCACCCCATCCCCAATTCCCTCACCACAGCTGCCATACGTACTTCACTCAAACTCAAATAATGCATTTAGGTAAGCAGTAACAGCTGCTTGCCTGAACTCATATTCAATAACATGAGCATCAGACCCCCTGAGATGCAAGACTCACAAGTCCCTGGCTTTGGGACAATAGTCCTTGAGCTCTTGGGACTCCCAGTGAATACACTTTAGCACAAAGGTGAGACTGGCAGCATACATAAAGCTTTGTTAAGAGTTTGTACAATCACAAGGCAAAATGCCAAAAGCTCTGTCCAGCCAGAAACTTGTTTTTTAATGAAATATACAATGATTATTGACAGTATATACCATTCTCAAACTTTTGGCATTTGGAGAAAGGCGAGGAAGTGGTGTAGATATCAATATGTGACTTATATGCAAATATCTAGATGTTAAGAGAGAGAAATCCTGAGGTAGAATGTTAGCTGTATGAGTGACATCTGGGCAAATTCAGAATTTTCACCGGTGTAGACTTATTTTAAAATAAAAAAAAAAAATGCTGCCAGTTGCTGCCTTTTGCCTGAATTTAAGTCCATTAGAGGCCCACAAGTGGTTCACTAGTTGAAGGGCATCAGTATAGGTTCATGAAAGGAGAACTGCAATGGGTTCTGTTCCCAGAAGAGGTAGAACTGGCACATTTTAATCAGCACCCTTAGATACTTAACAATATAGCCTCCTTAGACTGGGATGGCAAAGACAACTGTCATTCTACATGGTGTTGTTGTTGGGGCAATATAAAAGAACCAATCTTGAAAAGTTACAGCAACAGGAGAAACTTACTGTAAATGTTAAGGGTGGTGGTCTGCCTGGGCAGAGAAACAATGTATTCATTTAAGGGGTAAGAATACTACTGGGATATCTGGAATGATACTGGGCCCAGTCCAGTACTGCTAGATGGGTGAACTGGGACGTTCTGGTATATAATACTGCAAGTACAGGAAGGGCATCAGACAGGAAAGGAAACAGTACAGTACTATAATCAGAAAATACCACAAGTGTAGGAAAAGGGTGACTGCCAACATCAATCTGGATTCTTTTTTGCCCCCCCCCCCCCCCCAGTCATCAAACCCCTTATCCCTTAACATCAAGAGAAGGGGAGAGAGGTATAAATTATGGCACAAAATCATCAAGGATTGGGAAATCCTTTTTGAATTAATTTTTTTTATCTCTAATTGATACTTTCTAGATGACCATCTGCTGCCTTTTACTCTCATTACTTCTGTCCTTAGTGTCCCTTGTTCTTGGCTTTGGGGACGGGACTGCATTGGCCATAGGTGGTTGGGAAGTGGATAGGAAAACACAAAATGGAGCATCCAGCAGTGTCATATATACATTCATGTACACAGAGGATTTTTGGAGTGCTCTAACTGGTTGTCACACACATTAGTGTGTGTCAGTCAGCGCCATACTATCCTCTAATGCTGAATTCGTATAATTAATCTGTCTAGTGATCATGGCATGCATTTCCCATCACCAGGGCTGTCTTAATAATAGACAGGAGTGCCTCTCCTTCTTCCTGGACTGGGCAAACTGGCAAAATGCTGCTCCTTCCCATTCCATACCAAACCACTGATCAAAACAGTGAGAAAAAAATTAAGAAATGCAGTGTTCCACTAACTGAAAACAGAAAGTCATTGAAACACAGCTGTAATGTAATTCTCTTTATTGGATCAAGATATGTTTTGAAATTACTCAAGGTTTTGGGTTGGCATGACCTTTTTGTCAGGAGTTATTATGTTACTGATGTTAGATACAGTGCTGAAATATCCACTTGTGCCAAGAAAGGGAAGTATGTCATTTATTTCCAGTTCACTAAAAAAAGGCACTTGAAAATGCCAATATGGGAAAAAAATGTGCAGCTCACATGGATTATGCAACATCCTCATCTAAATCCAAACTATTCATCTCCTATCTTACTTTTTACAGCTTTTGTGCATTCATTCGTCAATCACCCTCTCCAGAACTTTCATGCAGTGTGGCAGAACTTTGATACCTCTGTCCTGCCTACAGTTATGAATGTCTCTTTTGTCCTTACATATCTGTTCTTGAATGCTTTTTCTCAGGTCATTTGGGATATTGTTTTGTCTCCATATCATAATGTGCATGCTCAGGAGCCATTGTTCCTTTAACTCACCCAACATGTTGATCCTATCTGATGCGACCTCATCTGAACCTGCTGCTTTCCCTGACTTCATTTTCTTTAGTGCTGTCTTTGCCTTACAACCTTCTAGGGTGAGCTCTTCTTTTTTCATTTTAAGATGGGACTGCGGCAGTGCAGCTCCTGTGGAGTTTTTTTTTTTTCATTCAGAAGGTGCTGGAAGTATTTATTTATTTATTGGCATTTGTTTACTGGTTTAGTCCAACTGGACAAGAACTCCTACCTTTCAACAGAGGACCAAGGAGAAAAGCTCCACAAAAACAGTACACAATTAAACATACTGAAATACTAAAAGCAAACAGAGCTCTTTGGTAACAGGTGCTTACATTCAGTTATAGGTTATAGCAGCTGGTTCCCTACAAAAAAAATGTTTACAACCCTGTTCCAGCTGCATTTGATGGCCAGTGGACTTGTGAGCAGGTTGTTGCTGGCATCCCTTATGAAAGGTGCCTAATGACTATCTTCTTTATCTTCCTGTCCTTGCCTTACAACCTGCTACTTTCTTTGTGCCATCTTCTAAGTCATATTCCAGAAGCTGGTAAAGTGAGTCTAATGCCTTGTTATTTTTTATTGTGACTGACAGTTCTCTCAGTTTTTTTGTTAGCCAAGCAGCATCCTTCTTAGCCTGGTCCATCTTTTCTATGTCCCACGTTGTCCTGCACTCCTGCTTTCATTTGATAACTGCCTGGACTTCTGCATCCCATCACCAGCTTTTCTTACTACGTTATTCTCATACTTACTTCACCAATGTCGATAATCCTCACACATGCTGTTCTGAGAGACGGCCATTCTTTTTGTGACTTCAACTATTTCTTCTTTTCCTAAACCCTGAAAGTTTCCTTGAACTTTTGTTTTGCTCCAGTCATCTTCCAGGGGTTCAGCCTAGTTTATGTTGCCAGTAGAGCCTTCTCTGACCAACTGATTGTGGCCACCAGTGGTTTATGCTGCTGGCCAACTGTTTCACTGGAATGTCTTTACGATCTCTGATTCGACCCCAATAACTTTTTCTTACTTGGAGGACGTCTACCTCAGATGTATGTTGATCACTCTTGTATGTGATCTTGTGATGGTCTTGCTTGATGTACCATGTGTTAATCACCACCATTTGCCAGATAGAAACATAGAAATGCCTCTCCATCTTTTTTGCTGTTGCCCCACCCATGAGGACCCAGGCAAACCTCATATTTTGTTCTGCCTGTCCTGATATAAGCATTCAGGTCTTTTAACTAGTATGTCCTACAACTGCTTCCAGGATACACTCCTGTCCTTACCATCACAACCCTACTTTGGGTTTAGGCTGAGATTATAAATACTACCCTATCTTTATACTAGAGTCTATTTGTATGATTATATCACAAATTCTGATGCCATCCATCACTGTCTTCAGGTGACTCTCCCTCACTGCAATTCCACATTACTTAAGCTGATCCCCTCCTGAGTAACAGACTTTGGCTCTCAAGCCATGTGGCGTTACTACACTGCCCTTCCACCATGTCTGCTAGAGTCACACAATATTCAGTCTCCTCCTTACCATCATGGCATCCACTTCCAAGCCACACCCTATCAGTGAACCTATATTCAGTATAACAATCCTTAACTCATGTTTAGCAGGTTGATTGCTTTTATGTCTAGCTTTTTCACAAAAGAGCTATCCCAGCTAACCCAGGCAGGGTGACTGGACACTAGCCAGTCAGTAGCTTACTGACCCAAGGCTGCTAGGCTTTATGGCAGGCATACAGTGGCCAAGAGAAGCACATAGACATCTTCCACCCACCAGTAGTATGGATCTCTGGTGTAGGTCAGATCCTCAACTACTTATCACTGGCAAATATCCATGCCCATTTTTGGCAATATTAGTCACCATGACCAAATCATCTAGAGACATTTTTTATAAAACTGTGTGGCTTTTTACAACACTGAGTGGATATCCCTGACAAGGCACACATTGTACAGTTCATGTTACCGTATCTTTGAAAACTATGCACTACACTTGGCCTACATAACTATTCCCTTGACATGTACAGTCTGATTCTGTGCTGCTGACCCTGATTGCCTTGGATTTTGAGCACATTCTGTTGACATGCCTCCCACGTTTGTCGAAAGAGCCCCACAGGCAGATAAAAAGAAGAAGATATAAACTCCAAATAAGCATTGGCTAGAGGTCAGGATCAAACTCCATATCTTGTGCTTCGGATGTGAAGACATTAACCATTATAACTGTGTGTAATAATATGGAAAACTTGGGTGGGAAACAGAGTATGTGCAACAAATGGTAATTGCAATGGAGGATAAGGTTCAATGGAAAACCCTGAGATTGACTGGAGTGTTGGAAGGATAACAGGGACCGGACTTCATGGGTTTTGTGAAAAATAAGAGGGGTACAGTGGCAGGTTTCACAAAATTATCACTGGAGACTGAGAAAAGTTCTAGACTCCTATTGCTTTTATCATAATAGGTGTATGGTAACCCTGGGGAGATTTTGGTGCAGTTTGTTTCTACATATGAGAAGGAGTGGGTAGTGTGGCAGTTATGGCAACAAGGAAGAAAATTCATCATAACACACTGAATGGCATATCATAGGGATCATGATTATTCTGACATAATGTTTTAGGAGAATCTGCAGTATATAGTTGCTATCAGAGACTGCAAGAGATGTAGATTAAAATATAGGTTGACTTTCCTGGCCATGCTGAAAGTGTATTTGGTAGAGGGAGTCTTGACATTGACAAATGCTAAGGAAGCAATGGCTTCCACTTCAGTTATTCTAAGCGGTAATGAGGACTGAATACATAGAATTTGTAAGTAAGGATTATTCTTCCATCGCTTTAGAGGTGAAAGAGAAATGGGAGATGCAACAGGAATTGGATGGAAAAAGAAGAGAGTTTTTAGACAATGCACAGGAATAGAGATGATATGAGATTTCTTTCCTCTCTTATATTATGCATCTTTGAGCACAAATTGTTATTTTAAGCTGAGGAGGGGCTCTTATCTTAAAACTTATTCTTCTCTTTCGGCTGTTCCCGTTAGGGGTCACCACAGTGGATCATCTGTTTCCATTTCTTCCTGTCCTCTGCATCTTACTCTGTCACATCAACCACCTGCATGTCCTCTCTTACCACATCCATAAACCTCATCTTAGGCCTTCCTCTTTTCCTCTTACCTGGCAGCTGCATCCTTAGCATCCTTTTCCCAATATAGCCAGCATTCCTCCTCAGCACATGTCCAAACCAATGCAATCTTGCCTTTCTGGCTTTGTCTCCAAACCATCCAACCTGAGCTGGCCCTCTAATATACTGATTCCTAATCCTGTCCATCCTTGTCACACCTATTGCAAATCTTAACATCTTTAACTCTGCCACATCCAGCTCTGACTCCTGCCTTTTTTTCAATGCCACCGTTTCCAACCCATGTAACATAGCTGGTCTCACTACCCTCTTGTAGCCCTTCCCTTTCACTCTTACTGGTACCCGTCTATCACAAATCACTCCTGACACTCTTCTCCACCCACTCCACCCTGCCTGTACTCACTTCTTCACCTCTCTTCCACACTCACCATTACTCTGAACTGCTGATCCCAAGTATTTAAACTCATCTACCTTCACCAACTCTAATCTCTGCATCCTCACCATTCGTCTATCCTCCCTCTCATTCACACACATATATTATGCCTTAGTCCTACTGACCTTCATTCCTCTCCTGTCTAGAATATATTTCCTCTTCTCTGGGGTCTTCTCAACCTGGTCCCTACTCTCACTACAGATTGCAATGTTATCTGCAAACATCATAGTCCATGGGGCCTCCTGTCTGATCTCATCTGTCAACCTGTCCATCAGCACTGAAATAAGAAAGGGCACAGAGCTGATCCTTGATGTAATCCCACCTCCACCCTAAACGCATCCGTCACTCCCACCGTAGACCTCACCACTGTCACACTACCCTCGTACATATCCTGTACCACTCTTACATACTTCACTGCCACTCCTGACTTCCTCATAAAATACCACAACTCCTCTCTATGCACCTGTGTATATTAAATTAAATACTTATTATTTTTATTAATTGTAGTGTATTTCATAAGAGATGTTTTGAAATGGTTATCCTACATGGTTGCAGTTATGATTTCTTAGAGTCTCCAGAAATTACTTCTGTGGCAGTTTTTCATATTCTTATCTGAAATCTGTGAAGTAAGAAGGGTTTATTGCCAGACTGTACATATAGGTTCATAGGTATTTACTAGGCTATTGATCTGTGAGAATCTTAAAAATCCTAGCCTTACATTCACATGGTACTTTTTAGCCCTTATATTTTACATACAAACAACCCAGAGATGAGCCAAACAAGAATATGTTGGGACATTTATATGTTTCTAAAATCCATGAGGGACAGGAGGGCTAAACCAGGGGTGAATTTGCAGGTACCAAATCATTTTATTTTGTTGCTGCTCATGTAAGCAAGTGCTTACAGTCTCCCTTTAAGAATGCCTAAAAAGCTTCACTGTTTCACAATAATTTGAAATATATTCTTTCAGTAATTATGATGTCCTGGTTTCATCAGAGTTAATCTGTAAGGACTTACATTCGGCAGTGAAGAACAATCATACAAATGTATACCAATCGCAGGGCAGATAATCAGTGTGATTCCATACACTATAAGAATGTAAGTAACTTTTAATTAAGTAAAGCAGACAATAATAGGATGTGTCAAATAAAAGCAGAACTTTGTCTGTCTGTCTGGCTGTCTCACTGCCATAGTAATCTTCTGAGCAAAAGAAGTGGCATATGGATCTGTGCTGGAAGACAAAAGGGAGACGTTGTATCTGTGTGAATAAATAACTATGTTTCCTGTATCTTCAATAACCACAGATTTAGAATGCGGTTTAGCAATGGCATCCCCCACTTGTATAATTGTTTGATGCTTAGCATGAATCTCAACATTCAGATAGACCCTAAGGTGTATACTGGCCTCTCACTTGCCACTATTTTTATGGTAATAATGTATCTTTTTGTGTTGAACCTCTTCTTACATTTAGATGCAACACTCTCCCTTATCCACACATTAAAGGCAAGTTCACCTTTCTCCTCACTTTAAAAAAATAACTTCATACTAGCTAAATATGCAGTCTTTCCCAGTATAACTAAATTAATCAAAGAAACCTTTTTATTAAATGATAGCTGGTATGTTTTCCAAAAACAATAACGCTCCTTTAATTCATCTAGTATCCTATTCCATTGTTCCTCGCCAACATTTTACCCACAGATCTTATTCCTAGCACAGATATTTCTTTCATCGAGAAGGATACTCTTCTGATCTTTATTATATCACCCAGTCCTTTACTTTTTTTCTTTATTTAAAGTCGTGCCTATTATATTTAAACATTGATGTATATAACATGTGCCTTCTTGCATCCAGACTTTGTTTCTTGTAATCAATATATCACTTGCATAAGTAAATATAACTGACATATTTATCCCTTCATTAGTAATATAAGTAGCATCTCTCATGTACAAATTTACATCTCTGACTAATGCATTCATAACTAATGCAAATAACATACTGCTCACAGGACATCCCTGACATATGCCATTCTTTATATCTGTTTCTTTGCTTAACCATCCATTCATAAAACTTCTTACTTTTATTATATACAAAACAACATATTTTTTAATTTTCTTACTAATGTTATACTCTTCTATAATTGTCCACAAAATTTATGTTGTACTGTATCAAAAGAATGTATTCTAGCAAAGTACTGAGAAACTTACAGCTACAGAGTCCCCAGTAAGTGTCTGTTCACCACAGGACCGATGCTTGTAGAAAACGAATCCAACAATCACTTCCACGGTTAAAAAATGATGTTTATTATAAAATCCAGTATTAAATGGTAAAAGACTAACTGAATCACAAAACGCTGAACTGAATCACAAAAAGTTAAGTGCTTTCACCCATCGTAGTGGGCTTCATCAGAACAACCAGTAAATTTTTAAGACGCCTTAAATAACTTATTTGGCGCCAAAAGTTTTTCAAACTTTTAAAGCCGTACTTCCCCTTGTGCCCATTATCATAATTCCCTTATACATTCATTCATTGCCCTTAATATACAAATTCCAATGAAGGGCTATATACAAAGAATTATCACTTTTAAAATATAATTAAAAATTTGTATATTGACATATACACAAAATTTATAACATCCTACCTTGCTAAATGTATATTCGATCATTAAAAATGCATAATCAATTAATTAAAAAAATTATATATACTCCAAACAATGTTATATATAATTATTGCATTCACAATCAACCTTACACGTAAAAATCATTTTATGCTAAAATAGCAACTATCATATTGAAAATATGATAATAAAATCCCATATAAAATATGATTAGGATTTTATTCAAAACTTCCTGTCCTGCAAAATGCAGGACCGATAATATATGTGAAGCGATCATCATTTTGAAATATCAACCCTACATTACAGGGCGATATTGTAATCATTTATAGTATAGCCAAACTAAAGAATTACTCATCAATTTATTCAAACCTGAATTTCTTGAGTTATTGATAAGCAGACTGTACCGGTCTCAAATCGCTCCTATGAATAGGATAGTTACCATAATTTGTACCTAGTATACTGTTAATACTGAATAAACTATCAACTTTGATATGAATGTTTAACGAACTACCTCATAATAATAATAAACTACCAACTTGTTAGTAGTTTGAATACATATTTATTACTTTTTAAAAATGGTTATATCTAAAGTTGGTTATCAAGTGTCCACCTCAAAATAAAAATCAAATAAAATATATAATAAATAATAAATATAAAATATAAAATGTATGATTAGGCCTATTTCTCCAGTATTACTCAGTACTCTAGATTCCTTGAAGATATTTATATTTTATGGAATTCACCTATAGATAAATTGGAAGAATTCATCCAGTTTTTGAATAACAGTAGTGAATTTCTTAAATTTTTTTGAATAACTTTTGGCGCCAAATAAGTTATTTAAGGTGTCTTAAAAATGTACTGGTTGTTCTGAAGAAGCCCACTACGATGGGTGAAAGCACTTAACTTTTTGTGATTCAGTTCAACTTTTTGTGATTCAGTTAGTCTTTTACCATTTAATACTGGATTTTATAATAAACATAATTTTTAACCGTAGAAGTGATTGTTGGATTCGTTTTCTACAAGCATCGGTCCTGTGGTGAACGGACACTTATTGGGGACTCTGTAGCTGTAAGTTTCACTGTATTAAAAGCTTTATTTAAATCTATCATGATCTTGGTTTCATCAGTCATGCTTATAATATTATCCACAATTTCTCTTACTATGAATAATAACTCCTGACATCCTTTTCCTTTTAAACTATTTATGCTATATTCCATAATACATTTCACTTTACATTTTCTTCTGAATTATTTTCATAAAAATCTTATCATCTGTATTGTTCAATACTATAGGTCTCCATTTTTTAATTTTATTTTTATCTTCCTTTTTCCATACAAATTTAAGTATACTACTAAATAAATCTTCATACATAAAACCTCCATTTAACCATTCATTCATAACTTTTAAGAAGTATTTTTCTGCCAGCCCATAAAATTTTTATACAACTGGTATCCTATTCCATCTGATCCTGAAAATGACTGTAAATTAGCTCATCTAAATACCTTATCTAATTCATATAATGAAACCTCATTTTCCAATTCCTTATTTTCTTGTTCTGTCTTTTTTTAACATGGCATTCTTTTTATACTTTCTTTCCGTCTTGAAACATGCTCCTGAGATTTTATTACCTCTCCTGTATCATCTTTCATTTCTCTCATAATGCTAGTGTTCTCTTTACCTGTGCTAATCAAATAAGCTGATACTTCTTTTTTTATCTTGTAAATAACCCCGGGATTCTGCGAACTTCCGTACAGGAATAGCTTATTCCTATATGGAAGGGACCGTTCCCATACAGCACGGCAGTGCTCCATACATATTCATGAAGGTGTGCTGACGTGCTCTAAAACAAGCACCATTCAGTGCACAAGTGCAGGGGGTGTGTCTGAGAGCAGTGCTCTCACTATACACATCCCTTCTGCACTCCATAATTGCCATACGGCAATGTAATGGTGGCGAGAGTGTCCACGAAATACCTCTCAACCTCTTAGAGTAAGAAATCCGAGGAAAGGAAATAAAAGTCTGGCTCACAGACTTAAGTTGACAGAATAACAGGTTATGCATCAGCATCAATGTACTGAAGGGTATGAAGTCTAAAATGCAAATGTCTGTCAGTATTTTCTAACTGCAATCTTTAATGATTTGCCACTAATCCACTCAAAAGCCACAATTCAAAGAAAAATATACCAAAAATATAATGCAAATATCTGGGCAGTGTGTGACAATCTGTAAAGTTGAGAGGTATGGCGGACACCGTGAGTGTCTGTAGAGCATACCTCAAATGCAAAGCCTGCCATGTCATCACCAATGTAAAAGTGCAGCCCCTCACAGATAATGTTGCAGAAATCAATGTGCATACCCCTATAGTACAAAAATGAAACACAACAGTTTATTTTTTTTTTCAGTCCCCAATAAAATTTAAGTGTAGTAGAGTGGGTGTGCACATCACGCAGCTCTGCTCAGCTTAGCTTACTTATCATAAGGAGATAAATAGGTATATATTCCAGAACATAGCAATACAGAAATAATGAAGTGGTAAGTGTATTTGCCTTACAAGTAGTCATTCCCGGTTTAATCCCTAGTAAAGCCAATTAGTATTTTACATGTGAAAGCAGTACATAATTAATTTTTATAATAATTAGGTAGTAAATAACACATATTTGTTAACCAGAGTAGTGTAGTAGGTCCAGATGTGAGGTGTCAGTGTAATAAAGTTGTGAAACTCCGATATAAACACAAGTGCCCCATGCAGTATAGTCACACTAGAGCACATTGAGGGATGTCAGGGAAGGTAAACAAATTTATAATATGTCAGGAATGATGACTTAATCCCATAAGGAGGTAGTCCATAAAATATAACATAAGCAATGCTAAGCATTGCACAGTTATGCTGACCTGGTGTAAGCATTGTTAAGCAATGAGTAGCCCAGCTAAGTTTATTTGCCCATTGATAAGCAGTGCTGAACCTGCTGCTTTAAGCACTGCCAACCTTAGCTAAGCAGGTTTGCCCATAGCTTAGCTTAGCTCAGCATATTCAAAACCGTCCAATCATGGCAAGGGCAGGAAATCGGCCGTATTTAAACCTCACAGGCAAGAATACAGCCTGTAACCAGTTGTAGCTCCCCACTGTAAACAGTATGGTTGCTGTAGGAGAAGGCATGCACTTTCAGTCACAGTGCTGAGGCATACAGGAGTCCAAGGTCATGGTAAGACTCCTTGTAAGAAAAAATGTTGTAGGACTGCTGCAGGACCAGTACCAGGGCTCCCAATACCAAGCGGAGGCCTGGAAAAGTCTCACCAGCAATCTCACCAGTGCCATTGGTATCTCTCAGACTGGTGAGCAGGTCTGGCACCACTATGCTGACTTGAAGCACACACACAGTATGAGTGCACATATGTAACCCTGACTATGTGAATATAGGTAGAAACAGTCATGTAGTATTAACAAACATTCCCTCCACAAGTCTTCCAGGTAAGAGAAAGTATAAAGTAGCTATAAGAAGGCTGTCATTATACTGTGTACAATCATACCACCGCCCAACCCAATGCTATAGTTGTAATAATACCTGTAGAGTAATGAGAGTAGAGCAATGATCATTAAAGCTGTGACCACTGCAAGAATCTGCATTTGTTAACTGACATCTCTCTCTCTCTCTCCCACCTTATCTTCACCAATAATCTAAACACATAAATGAATGGGTATGTTTTCCACCAAACCTACTGTTAGTACATGTGTCCTGTTGTTCTACAAATGTTGAAATGTATTCCAATTAATGTTCCCTGTTCAAATACTATCATCAGTGGCCTGTTGCTATCAATGTAACCTGCATGCTGGTGTAATGCCCACGGTGGTTCCATATATGCATGTGTTATTCCAAATCTGTTGTTTTGGGTTAATGGGAATACTCATGCATGCTGTTATAACTAATCATGGAATGTGTTTACCATTAGCAACCAACATATGTTCTAAAACTGCAACACCATAGCACGTCAAGGAAGGCCAATCCCAGTGGATTCGCCTCTCCTGGCTCATCTGTCCATGGCACCAGACCCCAGCACATCTGGGACCCACCCTGGGACCTCCTCATCCTCTGGTCCTGCATGAGCTTCAGGTGGAACTCTCAAGGGATGAGGCTCATCCCTCCTGGGCATGGGCGCAGACAGGATCCTGTCACCCAAAGCCATGTCCGGGGTCTGGTGCGTAGCAAGATCCGCAAGGAATTGGGAGATCTGCTACACCAGCTTGAGGGCCACGTGGTGCAATTAGAGGGTCAGCCTGCCCCTCCCAGTACAGCCACCTTTGGGGCCATGAAGGTGGAGTGATGACTGCACATTGGTAGGGACCTCAGTCCCACTGTATCCATTTGGGGGCTTGTGGGCTTCCGATTACCAAACACTCCTCCCTGTCCAAGGTGTTTACCCCCACATGTGTCATATACCATCTCTGTATGCTGTCTTGTTGGTCTTGTCTGTCTTCCTACCCAACCTACCTCCCCAAATATACCTACTATCTTTCCCCAACATCCCACTCTCACCTTAAAAAAAGGGCAATCTGTTCCCAAAAAAATATTGCCCCATACATAGCTGTCCATTTTGCATATGTGTCCACTGGAGACATGTAATCCTGTCTAACTGGCTTCACAACATAATATTGTTGCCCTCACCCCTCTCTCTCAGGCGTTCAAGTGTCCAAATATATCTCCAAATTCAGTATATATGCACAGCTGCTGCTGTAAAAGAAATGGACAGCTATGGACCTTTTCTACACCCATCCTCTGCATCCCTAGCTATCTTTCATATTGTTTAACCCTCTTCATGCCCCCTTTTTCGCCACTTTCCTATCACCCCTTTTTTCTTTTCTTTTAGAGAAATTGGCATGGGGGTAAGGCGGAGTAAGCATTAGTAAGTGGGAGGAAGCCTATTTGCGCAGTGCTAAGTGATGCCTACACAGATTAAGCACTTTTTAAGGCTAACTCTGTGTAGGCATAGTTAACCAGACGTTAGCATTGCTTACCACTGTGTAAACCCACGCAAACCCACTTACAACTACTTAAAAGTGCCATAATCACTCTGTATCCAATAGCCCTTGTTCTGCCCAGCAACAAAATAATCAGTCCTTCCAAGTCTTGAACCCAGGACCCTGCACACCATATCCACAGCAAGTTAGCACCAAGTCATCTGAGTTGTAGATATTTCTGATGCTTATTCAAACATATCATGCAGCACAGTCATTCAACAGTAAGGAAAATGTGTGAGTATAGATATATATATATATGTATATATATATATATATATATATATATATATATATATATATATATATATATAGATATACACACACACACACACACACACACACACACACACACACACACATATATATATATATATATATATATATATATATTTATTTTTCTCTCTAGCTCTCTCTCTTTCTCTCTCTCTCTCTATATATATATATATATGTGTGTATGTATGTAGTGCAGTCGGACATCTGATCCACAGTCTGAACCTTGTACTGCAACAAATTTGACCAAAGCCTGTCTAAATGGGGGTGAAGGGGGCCAAACTATGGACCTCTTTCAGTTATTGCCCTCATCCCTTCCTCTGCAGCAAAACTGTTCTGCCTTGCAACAAAATAATAAGGCCTGCCAAGTCTTGAACCCAGGGCCCTGTAAACTACGATCAAAGGAATGTACTATTACACCATCTGAGCCCATAAAATAGTGATGACATTCCAAACATATCAGTTAGTACAGTCATTTAACAGTAGGGTATGTAGAATCAGTCAGGTACGCTATATATACATGTATACATGTATGGAGATGCATATATGTGGACACATCTATACATAATACATACATTATATATATATATATATATATATATATATATATATATATATATACTCAGAGAGAGAGATACATCCACATTTATATCCACATATATTCACACATACATACATACATATATATATATATATATATATATATATATATATATAAAGGTGAATACATACATACATACATAAATATATGTTTACATAAATATGCAGAAATATATGACAGCTACAAACACATGCAATCAGAGGGTCATGCTGCTGCAGACTAGAAGTATAAGTCAGAAAATGCACTCACTGGAAGTATCCCTTAAAATGGGGAACAATGACATCTGTGCTGTAACAGAGACCTGGTTAAAGGCAGCAGGAAGCACCCCTGCACTACCAGCCTATAAATCATTCCACACATTTGGCTGCAGAACCTGGAATGCTGCTCCAAAGGTGGTGGTATTTTCATATTCATTAAGGATGCACACACTTCCAGAATGGTAGACCAACATTATGCATTACAGATCCTGCAGGCGTAGCTAATATTGGGTAAGACAGTGGTTCAGGTTGTAGCCTGCTATACTTCCCCAAATATGTCCCAAGACTCACACTCCATGTCCCTAAACACCCTGGAGAATATTAGTGTCCAACCTAACACTGTCATACTAGTTGACTTCAACTACCCCACCATTAACTGGGAAAGCTACTCATGTACCAGTGCACATGCCCATCACATCCACCTGGTCCTTCCTAACATGGGCGACTGTTGCTCTTCACCAATAGTCAACTCCTACCTTGTTATATCTCAATACAAATTAATCACCTTTGGAAATCCACAGCCCTCCTACCCCCTACCCCCCGCACATGTAACCACCATGAAAAGCCTTTCCAAAGCTAACTATGGCCTCCTAAAAACAGAGGTGGCTAACCTCACAGCAACCATGCAAATGCAGACTAGTTGCATGACAGCTGAATCAAACAACAATGCACTATGAACACTTACACAAATGCATGGATGCCGCCATACCCAATACTAGTTGGACCGTCACCTCCAAAAAAGGAAGCTGATCTGGTGGTCCCCTGTCTTAAAGAAACTGTACAACAGAAGGAGGGAGCCAATATGGAATAAGGTGAAGTCCCAAGACTGAGAATAAATGCTTATCAGCCTCAATTAAAAGTTGAAATCCCTCATCAAATACCACAAAATTAGCTGTGGGAACAGAATTGGAGCACATAGTAAAGATAATCACAAGGCCTCATACAGTTATGTAAAGAATCTCCAATATTTCTTCTGAGCTACTAGACAAGAGGTACCTCCAAGACTGACCCAACAAATAATGCCAATATACTGGCTGGCATCTTGAGTGCAAACTTTACCCCTCCCCCCCAAAGGACCAATCACAATAGCAGTACACTGCCAGGCACCCAGTATTACTGCAGCACAGGTTAAAACCCCACTGTCCAAGGCCAAGAACAGAGCTTCTATGGGACATGACAATAATACTGGCTGTGTTCTACATGAACTACAGAGTGACCTGGTACCTTATTTGTATGCCCTGTTCAAGCATAGCCTCACCTCAGTCTTTGTCCTGACTGAATTGTGGACTGCTACAGTCCCCCCCTCTCCACAAATGAGGTGTGATCACAGACCTTGGGAAATTCTCCCCCAACTGCCTGACAAGTCTGTTATGCGAAGCTATGGAATGCATCATCATGCACCTAATAAACAGGGATATGGGAATATGCAGACTCAGGGTCCCACACAGTTTACTTTTGTGAAGGGTAGGTCATACCTGGTCATTCAACATGGTCAACTTCTTGGCATCAGTCACCTGAGCTGTGGGTGAAGGCAAGGTGGCACATACAGCCTACCTTGATCTAGCCAAATCCTTTGACTCAGGAATCATGCAATAACTCACTAAGCTAGGCATCAAGCCCCTACCTATATCACTAGGTGGGAACAGAGGCACAAACACAGGGGTAGGTGGACATACTGCTATCATACATTGAGACAGTTGCAGATGTCACTGGGTTTGTTGTAACATACTTTATGAGGAGTATGACATTGGTAATACCAATAGATGTGAGTATTTACTGACTGCATTCCCCAGAGTCCACAACTGATTTACCAAGGACACCAACTGTCTGGGGAACAGACAAAACATAACAGGCACACATGTGGCCAGTCTGTGGACAGCATGCCACTGGAGAGGAATGTCAGAGACATATCACTGTGAGTCGTGATGTCACTCACTAAATGCATGTCCACACATACTCTGTCAAACTATCAATCCACCATGTGTATAACACCAGTGATGACATAGAATCTGTTCACAAATCTGGGGATATGTCCCCCATGTTGGTTGGCTGTCTTTACATGTCCTGTCCTGTGATGTATTGCCACCTACTGTATGTGACTCTGTAGGTCACCACCTCTGTAATGTCTCTCACACAGGCCACATTAGGGAATCTCCCATATGTCGGCACTAGCAGCAGTGTCCAGGCCCACAGCACAATACAATGTGGGCACCGACATAGTGGTATGGCTGTAGCAATACCTGCCCTCTGCACATCTATACAGAGGACAGACAGAAAGTAGAAAGCCAACAGGTTATGCATTAGGATGAATGTTTTAAAAGATAGACATCTGAAACTGAAAGGTATGTCATTACTACATGACAGCAGTCATCAATGATATGTCCTAAAAACATAGTAGTCTACAGTTAATATCAACATAACAGATCAATATCCAATAGGAGATACATAAAAATATACAGCTCAAACACCAAGAACAAGATAGTCAGTACTCGGAGTCCAGCTTTGCATGCAGGGGTGTATGGTTCCAGTACTACAATCTGCAATCTACTCTTACTTGGAAAAGCACTGTTAAAAGTAGTGACATAATGATACAATGCATGCAAGTGTGACTGCATATAACCTGGGATATTACCCAAGTATGAAACAAATACAAAGAGAAAAGATTGTTGCACTACCTATGTATATTCAGGTGTCCCATACAATATACACACACCCCTTGCTACTGTAATGGCAGCACATAGAAGCATGTTATGTACATGGAATTAAATACACTTATTTAAGTTGTCATTACCCTGCTATTTTATCAGACTGGAATGTGATCACTGGTTACCAGGGCTGAGCGATGCTTAGCAGGCTTAAGCATTGCTTAAATGTAAATGCTAAACAGATTTGCACACTCGTAAGCAAAGCCTACAAGGTGTAAGAGCATATTCATTTAACTGTACGTTAGCAGTGCTTAGCTTCACGCAAATCCACACAAACCTGCTTAAAGCCACTTTAAAGTGCCATAATCACCCTGTCTCCATCAGCCCTTGTTCTGTCAAAATAAATAGCCCTTGCAGGTCTTGAACCCAGGACACTGTATTCTGCAGTCAGATGACTTAACCACTAAGCCATCTGAGTTGTAAGAATATCTGTTGCTTTTTCAAATATATCATTCAGTACATGTACAGAATAGTAGTGAAAAACTGCTTTGAGTACTACATTTTTTAATACTTGTTAGTGAAAACACTGTAGAATCAGTCATGTTTCTATAGCTAAATATACACATAGTTAATATGGTGAGATACATCTGAGAAGGAATATGCAACACTCATATTTACACATAAACAGGATATATATATATATATATATATATATATATATATATATATATATATATATATATATATATAATATACATATACATGCACACACACATACACACACACACATATATATATATATGTCCATAACATGTAGTGGAGTCATACCTCAGAACTATAACTCTCAACCTCTTAGTGCAAGGGGACATAATGTAAGTATTCCAGTAATAAATGTAGAATGTTGCTACAGTAACAGGCTTTGTGTCAGCATACATGTTTTGAAGGAAGGCAGTTCTGAAACTGAAATGTACACCAAGAGTTACTGAGAGATATAAAATCATCATAGTGAAGTACCACACAAATCACAATAATGATTCTGTGGAATACAGCAGAAATATGAGCAATAAACCTGAACAGTCTGAAACAATCTGGTTAGTCGAGAGGTATACACAGAACTCCTTAGTGCAAGAAATGTGGAACAAGCCTGACAAAGGGAATGTTTAAAGCCATGAAAATGGGGATATATCTCAAATACTGGAGTAGATAAGCTCACACAGTTGATGCAATCACACCCTCCTGTCTGTCCTAACATATATTAACTGGAGGAGCACAAGTCCCAAGCCCACATACTTCCCACTAGTTAGTGACATATATCTTCACAGCATCTCGCTGCTTTTTTCAGAAATATACAGATATCTGGACATAGCATCACACTAGGGAAAATACACTGAACTGGGCATGTCATCAAGCACTGTCTAAATTACAGGCAGACTGCCACAACACTACCTCAATTTTCCTATGGGGGAATACACATGTAATTGAAAATATAGCAGGCACCACAGGGATGTAACAGCATGGAGTAACAGAGTAACAGACACCATTGTGAAAATGCATACCCATAACCAATCTGAACACAGTCACAGTCACATTATGGTGAGCCTAATTAATAGTACAGTATATGGACTGTGTGAACAAAACCCATCATTATGTTTTCCACTCACACACTACCCCTACATATACTGGCCCAATTCACAGTGTAGTCTGATGCCTGACTGTGGTATGGGACATGTCTCAGTCTGGCCCTACAAACATGTAAGCTGATAGGGTACCAGAAACTGGAGCAGCATGCAATGTCTGATAGAAAAGGACCAAGAACACTGACATCTACCCCACTCTGTACACAGGCCAAATAACATATTCACAATACACTGCTACACAATACTGACACTCTGTCAACAATCGCCATAAGTACACAGACCACACCACTGTACAGACCACAACAGAATGTCCAGATTTTGTCCTCAAATATAAGGCCTCCTATACATAAAGTACAGTTTTGTACCTACCATAAATGTAGATGTCTGATAGATATGCAACTGCAGTCTTGACATATGGGTTGTCCTGACTCAGGCAGCCCCTCGGTCGGCCGGATTCCAAAGTCTGGGTCTGGCGTCAGCTGATGTCGCCTCCTCCCCGACGTCAGAGCAGCTGGAGTATAAAGGCATCCGCTGACGCCATCTTCTTCAGTGTTTCTTGCCCCAGATGCCAGGTGCCCTCCAAGGAAGGCTAAATTTGTGAATGGATAAGCAAAAAATTCCAGACATGCACAACAGTAATAAACAGATACACCATAATAGATAACCCCAGCTGAAAAGGAGAGGGGGAATGGACCCAAGGGAAAAAAGCAGTGGGGTAGGAGAGAGGGAAAACCTGACTGCAGTTGCATATCTATCGGACATCTACATTTACGGTAGGTACAAAACTGTACTATGTCCTTCAAGAATGCAACTGCAGTCCTGACATATGGGTTGAATACCATAGCCAAGCTGGGGGTGGTAGGATCTATGCTAGGGATGGTGTAGCTAAAAGACCCTGCAGGACTGCAGATGCAAAGCCTGCTCGGGATCTGGAGTATAAAGGCAGGTTGTAGTGTCTGGTAAATGTATGCACGGAGCTCCATGTAGCAGCCTCTAGAATGTCCTTTGTAGCCACTCCTCTTAGAAAGGCTGTGGATGTGGCTATAGCTCTGGTTGAGTGTGGCCTAATATTGGCTGGCACACCCTTTCCATGGAAGGAGTAACAGAATCTGATGCAGTGTCCAATCCATTTTGAAATTGTTTGTTTGGAGACTGCCTTTCCTTGCACTCCGGCAGCATAGGCTACAAATAGTTGGTCAGACTTTACTGGTGGTCTTTGTTCTGTCCAGGTAGTAGCGTAGTTGTCTGTGTATGTCCAAAATATGTAGTAGCTTTTCCCCTTTATTTTGAGGATTGGGGAAGAAGGTAGGCAGGTGAATTGCTTGATTTAGAAACACCCTGGATATCACTTTTGGCATGAATGAAGGATTGGTGCTTAGAGAAACTCTGTCCTGATGAAAGATGAGAAAGGGAGGTACTGCCATGAGGGCCTGTATCTCCGAGACCCTTCTTGCTGAGGTAACTGCCAACAGGAATACTGTTTTCCAGGAGAGAAATTGCATTTCTGAAGATGCTGCTGGTTCAAAAGGAGGAAGAGTTAATTTTTCCAAGACGTAGTTGAGGTCCCATGCAGGAACTGGTGGTTTTCTGGGAGGTTTGATATTCTTTATCCCTCTTAGAAACTGTCTTAACAAGGGATGCGAAAACACAGGTGGGTCACAGTTGTAATTTGCTGAGATTGCTGAAGCATGAATTTTAATGG
Organism: Protopterus annectens; assembly: GCF_019279795.1. Classification (NCBI taxonomy): domain Eukaryota; kingdom Metazoa; phylum Chordata; order Ceratodontiformes; family Protopteridae; genus Protopterus; species Protopterus annectens. The sequence goes on from NC_056736.1 coordinate 657,578,680, forward strand.
AAGAATATGAGAGGCCGCTATGAAACATTTCTGCCAAGTATTCTAATATCTGAGGTATGCTCATTACTAATGCATCCTGGCCCTTTTTGGTATTCCAGATGATGAATCTCTTCCATTTGGCCGAGTAGGTTTTTCTGGTGGAAGGTCTGTGTGCTTCCAGCAAGATTTCCTGAACCTTTTCGGAGAGAGGTACATGGGGCAAAGTCATGTAACCCTCCAAGCTGTCAGTTGTAATGTTTGCAGGTTTTGATGAACAGTCCTGTAATTGTGTTGAGTTAGGAGCAATGGCCATTGGGGCAAGGGCCATGGTTTGGTTTGAGTTATGCTCAGTAGCAAGGGATACCAATGCTGCCTCGGCCAGTCTGGAGCTATTAATATTCCCTTTGGTTGCTCTGCTTTGATCTTCAGTAACACCTTGGTGAGTAGTGGTAGAGGAGGGAATGCATAGATTTTTAGGGCATTCCAGCTGAAGGAGAGAGCATCCGTTCTCCAGGCTAAAGGAGGGTGTGTCCTTGAGCAGAACCTGTCCAGGTGGTGATTGTGATGAGAAGCAAAGAGATCTATGTCCGGTCTTCCCCATGCAGTTGTTATTTGTGAGAAAATGTGTGGATGTAGCATCCATTCGTGTGGATCCACGAAATCTCTGCTCCACCTGTCCGCCAGAACATCATCTTTGCCCGGAACAAACTGGGATTGCAAATGAATGTTCACTTTCAGGGATTTTTCCCAAAAAGCCATTGTTAGTCTGCAGAGGGGATACAAGTGAGTGCCTCCTTGTTTGTTTATATACCACATGACCGTGGTGTTGTCTGTCCTTATTCGCAGATGGTCCTGTTGAAGAGATTTTCCAAAGGCTTCTATTGCATGTATCACTGCCAACATCTCTTTTTGATTTATGTGCAGAGGCATTTCCATGGGAGTCCATTGACCTTGAATGCATCTGTCCTCCATGTGTGCCCCCCATCCATGATCTGAGGCGTCTGTTGTAATGGTTTGACTTGCTTGGACCTTGTTGAAAGGCATGCCTTGGTTTAACTGGCTTGCTTGAGCCCACCACAAAAATTCCCTTTGCAGGCATGGGATGAGTGGTATTACGTCTTCTAGGTTGTGGCTGTGTTGAGACCATAAGCTTTTTAGGTACCATTGTAGCTTTCTCATGTGTAGTCTTGCCAGAGGGATCAGAAGAATGCAAGATGCCATGAAACCCAGGGCCTGCAGGATCTTCCTTGCAGTCAGCTGGGTAACTTTTGCTAGGCTTTTGAAGTAATCTGGTAAATGCTGTTGTTTCTCCTCTGTGAGGAAAGCCATTTGTGATTGTGTGTCCAGGTTTGCTCCTAGAAAAATAATCTTTTGGGATGGCAGTAGTCTTGATTTTTGAATGTTGACTGTGTATCCCAAAGCTTGTAGCAACTGAATGACATAGTCCAAGTTTTTTACCAAGGTTTGTTTGCTGTCTGCTTGTATGAGGCAGTCGTCCAGGTAAGGGTATATTTGAATCCCTTGGAGTCTGCAATGTGCAACTACTGATGCCAGGCATTTCGTGAACACTCTGGGCACAGTAGATAAGCCAAACGGCAATGCTGAGAATTGATAATACTCTGTTCCTGCAAGAAATCTGAGGTATCTTCTGCAGCTGTGTCTGATTGGGACATGCAGGTATGCCTCCTTGAGGTCCAGAGTAACCAGCCAAGACCCCTTGCCCAGCATGAGAAGGAGTTGCTGTAACATCAGCATTTTGAATTTTGGCACAATAAGAAAAGTGTTTAGAACGGGCAAGTCCAGTATAGGCCTCCATTGCTTTTCTTTTCTTGGAACAAGGAACAGCCTTGAGTAGAATCCCTGGCCTTGTTCCAGTGGAGGAACCTTTTCTATAGCTTTTATTTGTAACAGCTTTGAAACTTGTAAAAGAGCCTCTGCCCTTTGATTTTGTGGCAGGTTTGGCATGCCTTGTCTCGTTGGTAAGGTGTGGAAGTATAACCTGTAGCCTCTGTCTATTATGTCCAGAATCCATTTGTCCTTGGTTAAAATGTGCCAGTTCTTTGAGAATAAGGATAATTTTCCGCCTAGAGGTGCTTCTCTTTGAGCCTTGGTAGGCGGAGTGAAAGTCAAGTCATTGTGATTGTCCCTGTGGAGCAGTAGAAGTCCCTGCGCCACTTCTCTGATTTGGTGGTTGCCATTGGCGGCCCCTGTAGGAGCCTCGGTATTGCCCTCTACCTCGAGCACGCCTGTTTTTTCCCTTTTGTAACTTGTCTGAGTCCAGAAAGGACCAATTCTTTGAAGGCCAATTCCTGCTGAATCTGGGGGGCTGAACCTGGAGGAAATCCTTGACAGTCTGTACTGATTTAGCCTTTTCCTCAATAGACTTCAACACATCCTGTGCATTAGCACCAAAAAGCTTCTGATTTTCCAGAGGTGCATCAAGGAGCTTAACTTTAACATGGTCTGGCAGAGGCTGTTCTTTCAACCAAGCATGTCTACGAATGACGGCCCCTGTCATGGCTGCCCTACGTGAAGCTTCCAATGCATCATAACCACACTGAAGAAAATGATTGCTAACCTGCTAAGTGTTATGAACCAGATCCTGCAATGCCTTTCTATCTATAGGCTCAGGAGAGGCTAACTGTTTCTGCAAATCATCCATTAAGTAATCCTGGTACTGAAACATATGAAAAAGGCAGTTGAGTGACCTCATGGCAAGGGTGGAAGAGGTATAAACTTTTTTGCCCCATCTCTCCAGGGACCTAGCTTCCCTGTCAGTGGGCAGAGGGTTTTTGGCCGAGGAAGTAGCCACTGCCTTGGGGCCCTGTGAAATAGTTTCTAGATCCACAGAGTGGGCCTTAAAGAGATGCTTATGGGTTTCAGGGACCCTGTAATATCTGTCAGGCTTGACAGGAGCAGGAGGGAGAGAATCAGGCGAAGCACTGGAGTCTGAGTATACATCATCAAGGACATCCAGCACTGGAGGAATAGCTAAAGGCCTGTGTTGGGGTAGCTTAAGGAAGGTACGTAGCCTTTTCCTGGAGTCAGAAAATTCCTGACCCTGCCACAGAAAATGTTCTCTCATGGAGTGGAGTACTTCACCAAAAGAAATATCCTCAGGAGGAGAGGCCAAGGGAATTGAATCCTCAGCATCCGAGTCCTCATAGGCCTGGAAGGATTCTTCCTGAGTATCTGAGTGCTCTGAATCCCCAGAGGCTTCATCTGAAGAGAGGGTGTCTGTCTGCTCAGTTCTAGGCCTTTTATCTGCAGGCGGCTGAGAACCTCTGTCTGGGTGCGGCTGAGACCCCCTGATAAGAGAGATTAGATCTGCAGCAAGAGTCATGATCTGTCTATCAGAAGAGGGGCCCTGAACAGTAGGTTTAGGATGAGCCTTGGCCTGGCTGACAGCCTTGGCACGTGCAAAGGCCTTGATGGACATGGATACCGGAGGCCTAGCTGCCCCACGTGCAGGGGTAACCCTGTCCACAGGAATGGTGTCGGGTAAATCTAGAGCTTCGTTTCTGGTGGAAATCAACAACCGCACCTGTGGTCTCCGGGACCGAAGAACACGTTAACGCGATGTCGTCGGCCTGGGGCAGTAGAATTACCACTTCCGAAGGGACCGATGCACTCGCGGAGGGCTTAGGCATGGTATCGGTGGACGACGCGGGCCGAGGATGTCGGTCCCGGTCCTTGGGTTTTTTGGTAGTTTGTGTTGTCGATTGTTCCGACGGCATGATATATGCGAAAGATTCGCCAAAAAAGTCTTCGGCAAATTCTGCCCGGCGCCTGAGTGTGCGCTTATTAAAGCAAGCACAGGCAGCACAGGCCGAGACATCGTGGTCTGGGCCCAGGCAAGGGAGGCAGTAAGAATGGAAGTCCTTATGAGGTATTTGTTTACCACAAGACAAACAATTATTAACTTTTTCAATTTTTTCTGACATCGGCTGAGGCAAGAAAAAATGTTCCCCAACAGGGTACTTAGCTTTTAGATGACTTCGGTAACTGAAACACAGGAGATGACCGACCGGCACTTGCGAACTGCTTCTGCTTCGGGCACTGCGCGGCAAGAAAGACTGGAGAAGATGGCGTCAGCGGATGCCTTTATACTCCAGCCGCTCTGACGTCGGGGAGGAGGCGACATCAGCCGACCCAGACTTTGGAATCCGGCCGACCGAGGGTCTGCCTGAGGCAGGACAACCCATATGTGAGGACTGCAGTTGCATTCTTGAAGGACATCATGTCTGGCAGTCTGATATATCACTGGCTTGATATCAGGAATGATGTCAGTAAATAATGATATACCTTACATATCCACCTCTTACTGCATGAGATATGGACAAAGGGTGACAGAACTGGGGGACAGAGGCACAAACACAGCACCAATATTGAAATATTGCTGTTATAAACTGAGAAAATTGTTGGTGTAACAGGGTTTGTTGTAACATATCTCTTCTAAGGGATATGAAGTCAGAAGCACACATGGATGTTACCATTTACTGACTGCAATCCTCACAGTATGCTATTGAATTTATAAAGACAAAAAATGTGTGAGTAACACACCAAACCTAAGACTCCAAACTCTGGCCAGTCTGCAGATGGCCTTACAGGTGAGGGTTTTCTCAACCACATAACACTGTCATGTCAAACTTTAAATCATGCAGAACGGCCATATCCACATATACCCTGTTAAACTAACATTACTTCAAATGTATAACAGCAATATTTACATCCTGTCCCCATGTCTGGAACATCCTCCTCCAGTTTGTTGGACTGTCTCCACAGTGTTTGTTTTAAG